>NC_136628.1:22289464-22299464 GCF_933228915.1 Telmatherina bonti | reverse complement strand
CTACCACCGGTCTCAGGAGCCGTGTTACCAGTTTTAATAATCAGTACTTCCATCCAGTTTACAGCAAATGAGGTTCTTTTGGAGCGCCACCCTGCTTTAGTGAATAGTTGTCTGTGTCTGACAAATGTTTGGACATAAACTGGAATATAACTGTTGGAAATCATGAAATTCACATGTAAAACAATTATAATTTGAAAATCAGCATTTATTTTAAAATGACCTCTAAGTATCAGTAAAAAGTATCAGTAAGTATCATTTGTTTCTGTGAAAACCACTTGATGTTTATACTGTATCACTTGGTGAGCATGTGAATGTAAGCATAAGGAGGAGTGGTGTTCATCCGATGGGCTCTGTTCATACTTACTTTCTTCTTGAGTTCAAATCCTTTAAGCAACAGTCTGGTCATTAATTACCAGCTCTACTCCTTGTTAATATTACCACATGGCCCATGTAATATTTGACAAAGTTAAACCTCTTCAAGCCAACACTGTCACAGTTTTGTCTGAATCCATTAACGAAATCTTTGTAATGCGATATGTAAAGAATGAAAACCTGCTGATGCAATGGCTGTGCAGTTGTTTTAGGGAGAACAGGAAGTGAAGAAATTATGTCATTTTAATGTGCACAATTTGCATCAGAAATGATTTTTCTTTTTTTTTTTTTTTTTGCTTGCGTTGGTATCCCTAAGGATATTATTACATTTTCCATTGTTTAATATATATGTACATATTTAAAGTCTTAAGAAAGAATTTAAATCTGATATAAAAAATAAAAAAAGACACAAACACCGTCAAACCCAATGCTCCTTGTAGCAGACAGAGTCCCTTGGGGCTTAAATTGTACAAAAAAGCATTAAAAGATAAATAAATAGTACATGGTAAACACAGTCTAAACAGTAGTCTTTCCTAGAAACTGGATCTGCCTGCACAAACACAGCCAAGAATATGTTCTTTCATCCAACTTCAAAGGTTAGACAGAATGTAATATCAAACCCACACAGACATACAAAGAAAAGTATAAGAAGAAAAAGGAAAAGAAAACAATATGTTCTATTAAACTGCACCTGTCCTTTATTGTACATATTTATATGTATGTTCTTTATTTTTCTCATACCCATGTTTTTTTTCTTCACGCTTTATTTTTGTGACATTTTATTATCATTTAAAGTCATTTTGCATTTTCACTTTGGAAAAGGGCTGTCCAGCATTGTTGAATGAAAGGAGAACTAAATTAAACAACAATGTTTATGGAGATTTATTCCACTCAGAAGTAAGAGCTGAAGGATAAGTAAGGATAGCATAATTCATTTAGGTGTAAATCTCAAGCTGCCTGAACTGCTTTACATTGCAAAATTGGTCCCCGAGCTTTTGTAGACATTTATACATTCTATAAGATTAATGGGAGTTTTAAGTGTCTTCTAATATCCCCCATGGTGACTTTCATTGTGTTTTGCCCCTAAGGACAAACAACTATTTTTCAGGTGCTTTCCGCATGGCAGCCTGATTATGTTTGCAAAATGTTATTCAGCTGTAAAAACAGTTTTGATATGTGGAAATTTTCTCCCTTGGTCATTTTATCCTATTAAAATGCATCATGCACTTATCAAAACTGGAAAGTAATCAGTGTTCTGTTCAGAGTGTGCTCAGTCTAAGGACACAGTTTCTTAAAACAGAAAGTTCTAAAAACTCATTTGATTTAAAAATTAATTTAAAGATCTGGATTCACCAAAAGAAAGAAAAAAAACTGTAGTCATGAAACAGAACTTTTGTACCATGCAAACCTTTACAATACTGCACATAAACAAGTTGAAACACTTTATAAGTGTATTTTCCCAAGAAGAGAGGGTGACATGGTCCTCACATTTCCTATTTGGTTGAATATCAGGCATACTAATCTCTTTACCATATATATATATGTTTACATATATAAGTCTGGACATGTTTGCATGTAGCCCTGCGATGGACTAGCGAACTGTCCAGGGTGTGCACCACCTTTCGCCCAAAGAAAGCTGGGGTAGGCTCCAGCTTCCCTGCAACCCTTCATAGGAAGAAGCAGTTAGGATAATGAATGAATGAATGAGTGAATGCTTGCATGTAAACAGCATATTAACAGGAAGCATTCAACTTCTACATAGTAGGTCTTATTTCATTACAGTGGCTGTCTAGACTTTTTAAGTTGTCTTTGGACTGTCTCTAACTGAATATATATGAAAAAATAAATAATGATGCAACTTGTCTTTTCCTTGAAATTAATGTAAGATGCAGAGAGCTACCAGTCAAGTTGTCTATGCATAATAAACATATCAGACGAACTTCAAAAGCCCAATCAAGAAAAAAGGAATGTGTTGAAAGTATGTTTTTTTTTTCAACTTATAGCTAGTTTTACAGAAAGATTTGCATGAAGATTATATTGAAAACAGACTGAGATGATAAATTATCAACTTCAATCACTCATAACTGCCACTTTATTCTTAACATTTGCCAGTAGAACTGTCTACTACCTGCTGTCATCTTAGTGGTATTTGGAAAATGTTTTAGGACCTTAGATTGCCGAAGAAATGCATGCATAGCTGTCTTGTAATGGCAGCAAGCCGCATACCTTAATCCCAGATTAAGCTTTGAAGCAAGGTTACTGAGTGATTAATCTTTGAAGCTGTACATCATTTGGTATGAATCCATCAGCATTTAACAGACTTTCATTACCCAGACTGCCGAATGTGCCTCATGAAATCAGAGGTTGGTTTACATAAGACAAAATCAGATGCATTATTGACATGTCTTTTTGTATCAGTGGCAAGTTTTAAGAGTTCTTCACGTTTTGTTGTTTTTGTTTTCTTTTTTTCAGGAAAATTGTTTTCCACTAATGTGTCAGTGGGCTAAGACTTTTGACAGCAATTAAAACAACCAAGCAAACAAAAACACAACAAATTACGACTAATTGGAGTAATTTTAGAGTCGAGTCTGTAGAGTCTGCTCTAGTGGCATTGCTAATTTTTATACAATTTAGCATGACGGTATTTGTACAAAGTATAGTTTCAGTCATCCAGTCATCATTGTGAGGCTTAGACTCTCAGGAAAAATGGAAAGAAATCTCTTCACACCAAAGACAGAGCCAAAATGTTTTATAATAAAATTACAATATGATTTGAAATAATAAGTTCCTTGTAACTTTTTTTCTCCCCATTATTTCATTTCTGCACATTCTTATGGAGCCCCCTAGGGGACACAGGGACATCTTTTTTTTCTTTTGCACCGCTTGCAATAGTTTTGCATTCCCTTGCAATAAGTTTTGTGTTACATCGCAATACTTTTGCATTACCCTGCAATAAGGGATCAGCCTGTGAAAGCCATTTTTCAGTTCTTTTTTTTTTTTTAATTTAGGTGTTTCTGAATTCCATCTCTCAACATCAAGTCAACATAACACACATGTACACATGACTTTGTTATTTTCAAGTTAACAGAGGAAGTGTCCTGTAATACTTAAACAAATTAATTTGAAATTGCTGACGAATAGGTTTGCTGGGACCAGAAACCTTACCAAGCATGTTGCTGCTGTAGTGTTTTGGCTGCTTGTGTTTAGACTGTAAAGTGCAATTGATATGCTTTATTGATGATGTATTAAATAAACTCTCATTTCCATTCATTTCCATGGCTTTGAATTATTTAACTACCATACTGTTTATCATTAAGGCTTTGGACACTGTTAATTGTGTCATAAATACTTCACAGTTCACAATGCTGTCTTCTCTTGTAGCTGTGTAATCAGCATTCATCTGTCAGGTTTTTTTTAGCGAGGGAATGCAACACTTATTGTGAGGAATGCAATAAAAAAAAAAACTTCCCTGTGTTCCCTAGGGGGCTCCATATATTCCCTACCTAGTTCATCTTTCTTTTTTTTTTTTCATCTTTCCCTCTTTCATAAACTACATAACAGGTGAAAAGGATTTGGTTGTAGCTGATGGATGTCAGTAGTGATAAGAGGTTATTTTCTAGGACGACATAACACTTTTTCAGTGATCAACATCTAAATGGTTCTGTTTTTGCTTGTTTGTTTGTTTTCCAAACATGCTGTTTGATTATAACGACACTAACCACCTCTAACACACGTACACGCACGCACACACACACACACACACACACACACGCACGCACACACACACACACACACACACACACACACACACACACACACACACACACACACACACACACACACACACACACACCCACCCACAGATATATGAAGCCATATAGCCATCCTATGGATTAAAACCATCCATATGGCAGAAAGAAATGTGTAAACCCCACTGCAGAGATTCATATATGAATCGATTCTCAGTTTTATGAGGTGCTGAAAGACATGGTCAGCATGAGTTCTGCTACTCATTGTGTTAGTAAAGCACACGTATGTTTACAGCTCACACCTCCTACTTTAGTTCTGTACCATGTGTGCCCTGATGTACTCTATACTGTATATAATATAAGGACAACCACTGACAGCATGAATCAGAAAAAGCTCTGCAGTTGTTTGTGACCGACATATAACAGCCACAAGAAAAAATTCATATGCCTACCACTCCGTGATATAATCAAGCTTACATAAGCATAGAAAACAGAAGTAAAAAAAACCTGAACCAGTATATATATATATATATATATATATATATATATATATATATATATATATATATATATATATATATATAGATATATATATATATATATATAGATATATATACATATATATATATATATATATATATATATATACATACATATATATATATGTTTTCTATGCTTATGTAAGCTTGATTTTATCACATAGTGGTAGGCATATGAATTTTATATACATATATATATATATATATATATATATATATATATATATATATATATATAGATATATATATATATATATATAGATATATATATATAGATATATATATCTATATATATCTATATCTATATCTATAGATATATATATCTATATCTATATCTATAGATATATATATATATATATATATATATATATATCTATAGATATATCTTTATCTATATATATCTATAGATATATATATCTATATCTATATATATATCTTTATCTATATATCTATCTATATATCTATATCTATATATATCTATATATATATATATATATATATATATATATATATATATATATATATATATATATATATATATATATATATATATAGATAGATATAGATATATAGATATAGATACACATATATATATATACATATATATATACATATATATATATATATATATATATATATATATATATATATATATATATATATATATATATATATATATATATATATATATAAAATGTAGAGGATTCATTACACACATGCTAATGACGTCTTCGTAATTTCCGGCATGTAAGACAAAGTTTGGAACTAAAATTAGTTAAATTACACGTGTAAAAGCAACTTTTCTTTTTAATGATTAAATGTCTCTGCACATCATATTTTTACCTTATACATTAAATTTAAGTTTTCAGCACCATTATATTGCATTACGTTTATTTTCTAAACTCTACACTCTCAAAAGATGCATGCGTTGCCACTTCAGCTGCAATGAAGGCGGCCCCTATAGATCTGATAGCATATTAAATAACAATCTTGTAGCATCTCTGTGTTTCTGAGCTTCCCATTACCATTCAGGTAATTCTCACATTTGCAGCGTGAAAAGCAAAAGAACTGCACAGTGATAAGACAGGAATGTATATAGACAACTTAATTAACAGTGACAAGTCTTGAAAATGTCACTTTGTCATTAAAAAAAAGTCTGTAATTAAGAGTCCTGATTAAATCCCATCCATCTTTAAAAGACTAAATACTGCCTTTTAAACATTTGCCAATTTGACTTCAGAATCCAATTAGAATGAATGACTTCTGGACTAAGTCCAATGTAAACTACATTTCTGCATTCACAAAAAAGAAGGAAGAGGATGGAGACATTGCCCAGATGAAGTGAATAGGGAGAGAGATGGGTCTTTCAGCAAATAAAAGAGATGTGTGTGTTGGACCATATCGAAGCTCTCGGTTTATGTGTCTGTCTGGCCTTCTATTATTTCACTCATGACACTGTGGCATTGTATTTTGTGGCTGTTACCTCTGACAATTATACAATTCGGTCAAACTTTAACTAAGAGCAAAAATCGTCTTTCCTCTGAGTATGACAAAAGCTTGCCAAATAGCTCTTTTAGAACTTTATTATTGGAAAATGTAACATAAAATCTGAGTGAATAGGTCATTTTAATGGAAGAATTTAACGAGGAGAATTGATTGAAGTATATTAGGTTCAAAGAAAAAAACCAAGCAAAACAAAAACAAAACAAAATGTCAAAATAAGCTCAGAAAAAAAAGGTCTAGAAATGCAGATGAAAGAGGTTGTTTTTCCACGAATGACAGAAAAAGCAGGACATTATAAAGCACCCTCTGAGCATGACTCAGTGTGACAGTGTACATCAGCTAACACGAGCTAATGGCCAGAAACCCCTGGAGGATTTACACCATAAACAGGCTTTACATTTTCAGGAGCAACTAGCCTGTCTCCTAGCTGTGCATCAGTTTGTTTCCAACAAGAAAGTTGAGAGGTGTGCAATCGATGAAAACATTATTGTTCCTACAGCTTAAGCTTGAGCAGTTTAACACCCAAGAATTCAAGTTATCTTGCTTTTCTAAATGTTGACTTGTTTCAGCACTGTGACGGAAAAGAACATCACATATTTTAACCTTTTATTCAACTACCTTTGATATAGGCATTTCCATAAAGGGCAGTTTGTCTGTTCAAGGTGTTAAAACCTTGAACGGACATTGTTGTGCATTTTTTACACCTTATACTGAACCTCAGATCAGATGATGTCAGCAAGGTAAGACCCAGATGTGTGCTTTATTGTTAACTATAGCCTAAAGTAGCAGTTGCTCGCTATCAGTCTCATATGATGTTGTTTCCAAGTTTATAAGGGCATAGTATATATATCTTCTTGTTACAGTCTCAGCAATGTCCTTTAATAGCAGATATCAGGGGTGCCCTAGAAAATAGTTGAATGACACTTCTTCAAGTGCAGCAATTGTCAGCAGTAATTATTTTGGAAAGCAGAACTTCCAGGATTTCTGAGAGAATCCGGTGGAAGTATGATCTTCTCAAGTGACAAAGAGAACTAAGGCTGGATCTGCTAAAAGTTTGCATGTACAAAACCATGTGCAAAGTCACTTCACATGCAAAAACAAATGTACAAACTGATTTACTAGCAATGCACACTGAGGGTTGCCTTTCTAAGGTGCAAAATAGCATGTCTGCATTCAGTTTGGACATGTCTCACAATGAATATGCAATACAGGACTTTCTTATGCTCTTTTACCTGTGCTGTGAGGAGAAAATGTAAATATATTATTTAGCACCTGCAAAGTGATCTATCAAAGCAGAAAGAAATTTTGCTCATAGAAACTGCACCTATTTTAAACACTTATCAAAATGAGGTGCAAACAGGTTGCAGTTATTGATGCAAGAAGGACACTGTAGCAAAGCAAGGCGATGCATTGAATGCATTTTTCACTCTTGTGTGAATATTTTTGGGATGAAAAAGAAAACAATCATCAAAACATATGGCTTATCCAGCATTGCCATTTTTGGAAAAACTCAGGATGGATTTGGAGCCAATCACAAGGAGGAGTCAAGCAATACAATGACAATAAAATGACAAAACTTTGCAAAATTCTGCACTTTGATCTAGATATTTCAGTATAAAGTAGCTGTCACAGGAGGCATTCCCCAGTTCTGTTTTTCAGATGTGCTGTCCAAGTCCTAAATGCCATGTGTCGCTGGATGGCCATTAGGTTTCCATTGGCTCTGCAATCATTAAGTGAGACCAAACAAGGCTTTTTGCAGTAGCGTGATTTCCAAGAGTAATCAGAGCAAATTATTCCATCCACGTGCAGCTTCCCCACAGACACTGAGCATGTGGACAGGAATCGCAAATGCATGCACCCACGTCTGCGATGGCAAAGGCAATTAACATTGTGGCAAAATATGTCACATCAGTGCATGTTCAATTTATTTTTAAAAAAAAAACTAAGTTTCGAGCTGGCTAGTTTTTAGGCGATTAGCTTGCAGTTGGGTAATTTTATAAAACTCTTCGTAAAAATGAACAAGGCCAGTAGAAACATGAGACTGCCATTGATTCATGCTGCCTTTCTTTTGCAGAACTTATTGAATTCCAATTTTTCTTTTGTTCGCCTTTTGATATCTTTATACCATCATTTTGCTTCATCCTTTCTACTTGTTCATATCCTTAAATCTGCTCCTATATAGTGTTTATTTGCAGACAGATTTCTTTGTAATAAGTTACACTTGCTTTCTAAACTTGCCATGTTGCAAACCATGAATTTTTTCTTTTTTTTTTTCTTTTTTGTGGTTTACATTTCAAAAGGGTGTTTGTCAGTAAACCGTGGTTCAGCCCCACATGCAGATATTCTAGATTGCACATGGAAATTAATACACACAAATACGGCGCTTAGTGTCTTCAAGTCTTTACACTGCAAAGAGGAAAGTCAACAAAAATATAGGTAATTCAGGGTTTTATTTATTAATTTATTTATTTAGAATTTATTTCTATATTTAGTAAATGCTAAGTAAAAAGAGGAATTTCTGTGGAATAGATGAAAATAAAGGTAATATCAGACATTAAAAGTAAAGTTCAAAGAACCACCTGGAATAGAAAAGTCAGAAGACCCGCAGAGAGAAAAAGAGCTGAAAGAAAGAGATCAACAATCATTTCAGACACGCAGCTCATTAGGAGTTATTTTGTTGCATGCAGTTAACCTGGCATTTCATTGAGGAGGACATTTCGATCATGCCCTTGTGGAATCGCAGCACAGAGTGCATTTGGTACTGCAGCACAACAGAAAGCTCCTGTCATGCCATGACTTGTCACATGAGGCTTCCAGGGATTACAGATGCAGAACACAACTGCACGCTAAAGAGTCTCAGTAGAGGCTGGGCATTGGTTAGAGACCTCTCTGTGGATGCACATGAGACTTCAGCTCATGCTGAATATAAACATATGCAGGCAACAACTGTGGCATCTATTTTTTTCATATGCAACAAATTTGTTTTATTCAGCATATGTAAAGAACAATGGACATGTTTGTGGAGCACTCAAGTCAGGTATATACTATACCTGAGGTAGTCCTTTCCACCCAAAGATATTAATAGATTTATGTAAAGCAGGCAAGATGGAAGATGTTGTAATGAATTGAAAGAAAAAAATCCCATTTGTCCTGTTTAAGCCTTACCATCAAACTATATTATGTTTACAAATAAAAAACAACACACAATTCTGAATAGTAAGACTGAATGAAAGAAGCAGGAATTAAAGATTCAATGCTAATTCCAACTCAACAAGTTTTACTTAATACTTTTAGGTGTATATATATATATATATGTATATACATATATATATATATATATGTATATATATACCTGACATATATGACATATATATGACAAAAGTTGTAATCTATTACATGAAATAAAATAAATTCAAATGTACTGAAGATCAACCAATGAATTTTTGTTTTATACAGTCATTTTAACAAAGAAAAAAAAACTAATGAAACAGGCCTGGAGAAACATCATGGCACTAAAAAAAAGACAACAAATGAAATAATCTGACCATAGGGACATTTTTAATTAAGGTGTGTCCTGTAATTTGCATCACCGGTGTTTTTAAAGTTGTAATCAGCCTGCCTGCTTAATTAAAGTGTGACAAGTAATTCCAGTGCTGTTTTGCTGCATGGTTCATGTGTCACTGAACATGAAGGAGAGTTCACTTACATAGAATCAGAGTTGTCTCGAGAGATTAGAAAGAAAACCGAAAACACATACATACATGTATGTTAAAGTCAAAGTCTATAAGACGATCTCCAAGCAACTTCATGTTCGTTTGACTACAGTATCACATATTA
>NC_136628.1:22281964-22284464 GCF_933228915.1 Telmatherina bonti | reverse complement strand
AAAGGAGAGCCTGGCCACCCTGCAGTGGAAACTCATTTCAGCCGCCTGTATACAAGATCTCGTTCTTTCCATCAAGACCCACAGCTCATGACCATAGGTGAGGGTAGGAACATAGATCGACTGATAAATTGAGAGCTTTGCCTTCTGGCTCAGCTCCCTCTTCACCACGACAGACCTGCACAGAGTCCGCATTTCTGCAGACGCCGCACTGATCCATCTGTCGATCTCATGCTCCATCCTTCCCTCATTCGTGAACAAGTCTCCAAGATATTTAAACTCCTCCACTTGAGGCAAGACCTGACTCCCGACCCGGAGAGGGAAATCCACCTTAATCCAGCTGAGGACTATGGTCTCAGATTTGGAGGTGCTGATTCCCACCCAGCCACTTCACACTTTGCTGCAAATTGCTCAAGCGAGAGCTGGAGGTCACGGCCAGATGAAGCTAGCAGGACCACGTCCTCTTCAAAAAGCAGAGACCCAATCCTGAGGCCACCAAGCCGGATCTCCTCAACAACTCGACTGCACTGGAATTATGTCCATATAAGTTATGAACAGAATCTGTGACAAAGGGCACCCTTGGCGGAGTCCAACCCTCACTGGAAACAAATCCGAGTTACTGCCGGCAATGCGGACCAAGCTCTGACACCTGTCGTACAGGGACCAGACATCTAGAACAAGGGGGTCCGGTACCCCATACTCCTGGAGTACCCCCACAGGAGCCCCCGAGGGGACACGATTGGACGCCTTCTCCAGGTCTACAAAGACCATTTAGATTGGTTGGGCAAACTCTCATGCCCCCTCCAGGACCCCAAAGAGGGTGTAGAGCTGGTCCACTGTTCTGCGACCACACTGCTCCTCCTCAATCCAAGATTCTACAATCCGACAAACCCTCCTCTCCAGGACCCCTGAATGGACCTTACCAGGGAGGCTGAGGAGTGTGATTCCCCTGTAATTGGAACACACCCTCCAGTCCCCCTTCTTAAAAAGGTGGACCACCACCCCAGTCTGCCAGTCCAGCGGCACTGTCCCCGATGTCCATGCGATGCTGCAGAGACCTGTTTGTGCTCTCGGAATGCTTCTCTAAGGCCTCATTTCAGTTTTTTAATTGAAAGTTGAAGTAGGAAAAAAGGAGGAGGAGAACCTGACTTATTAAAATATGTGTAAAGACATTTTATTCCTTCTGAATATGTCAGATTATATACTGTATATATTATTATTATATTTATGTTTCTGTGTATATTCTTTTGATATCACCTGCATGCTTCTACCTCTGCACCTGTACTTTTCCAACAATGGACTATTAAAGGTTTGTTAATCTTATTAATATTCTTAGTTTAATTTTAAGTGATGATCTACAGAGATCCAGGACACTGTGGACATATTGTTGATAAATTTTCTAAATCATTCTCAGTTATCTGAATAGATTTCAACAACATTATTTTAACCAGGAATTCTAACACATACATACAGTACATAATATGATGGATGGTAAGCTGAGAAATTTTTCGCTTTTGGTTTCCACTAAGTTATAGAATATGACACCTACATGATAAAATAATGGGACAGGGAGGATGGTGTTAGTTGTATTTTATTAGACAAGTACATATACATTAACAAAGCAGTGTTTAAGCACTCCCAATAAAAAGTTGGCCAATTTTTTGACCCAGTCCAGAACTGAGAGCTGGAAACAATAATAGTCACTGCAAATTTTTTAAAACAAGATGTGTTTAGTCATGTTTGGGGTAATATCTCATTAAAACAGGTAAAATTTGCCAGTTTTAAATTATAGGTTAGAAAAGGGACTTACTAAAATATTTTACTTGTATAAAACATGAGAAAATATCTTTTAATAACCAATAACTCCACACCTTACTGTGTGGAGTTGTGTACTGTGTGATTATCTGGAATCTGGCACTGAAGAGACATTATGACCAAAGTAGCCATATAAATGGCAGGTTCAAAAACAGATACTTCAAATGATAATGGTATGAAGTTATTTTAAAATTATTTGGGGACTTGATTAAAAAAAATCAAAACAAAAAACAAGTAGATGAAACCAAACAGGTAGGGTTTTAGTTTTGTAATATTGTCAATATACTTTTCTACTTTTCTCTTGATTTTATTTTCTCTTTTTCTTCTTGAGGTATTTGTGTTTTATACCTTTTAACTTTAAATAGACAGAGATGTAAGTGTCTTGCTGTGTTTTAAGCTTACTGCTGACATCTGCAGCTGGAATCTTTCTAATTATTAAAAGTTAACATAACAATCAACAGCATGGGAAATGTTGGCATAACTTTCACTTTATCTTTTTTTTCTCCTTCAAGGTGTTTTGCTAAAATTTCTCATTCCTGGTTCCAAAGATGCCTCCACTGATGAAGGTAGAGTGAATTTCTCTTACTTCATTTTCATTTTTATTGTTTATATTAATGACCTGATTGTAGTGACCTCTTTCATGTTAAGGATTGAACATATATATTTTCCAATAGATTTAAATGGACAT
>NC_136628.1:22004464-22279464 GCF_933228915.1 Telmatherina bonti | reverse complement strand
TCATGAAAATGAGCGATTTATAACTGAATATTACTCTAAGAAACTCCATGACTGCCTCTCAGTTTAATTAGAGTAATCTTTTATATGTTTGTTTGCTTTTTTTGTTTGTAACACTGATACATGAAAATCCTCAATGAGCAGTGACTCAGTCATTTTTGTCAATGGATGTAGATGTTCATTATAATTTTATGTAGAACTGGAGTTGTAACACATTTAGAAAATCAGGCTACTAGACTGTGCTATGTAATTTGACTTGTGAGTGGTCTGTGCCTGTGTGACAGCAGCTTCACTGTGCTGACATTGCTTACTTTGAAATTGTAATTGTCACAAGCGAAATTATGGGTGTCATTCAGACTGAGAATGTGAAAGTGCCTTTCACTTCTGAAAGTTTTTGGCAATAAAATTGCATGTAAAGTTTTAAAAGCAATATTCTGAAAAAATTATTCATGGGGTTTGTAAAAATAAAACAAAATCAACAACTTTTTTTGCATAGAATGACCAAAATTTTCTTTTTTTAATGCATAAAAATCATAAAGAGTTGATCATTTAATTGAATAATTTGGTCTAAATGAAAGTTTAAAAAAAAATGTCCTAACTTAATAGTGCATGACTTATCACCAGAACTTTTTGTCTTAACTAAACACAGATGTCTTGAGATAGCAGAACTTAAAAATCTTAAGCTCAAACAGACAATGCAAGGTGCCTGCAAGAAGTGCTTGGAGGACACAAGAGTTGCAGAGCACAGAGTTGGGAAAAGCTTTAATGACTTGGTGGTGAGTACAGTTTTGAATAGTTTTATTTACAGCAGATGATAACTGCTAACCAGAAAAGAAACTGTTTTACGCAACACAAGAGGTTGTTTCTTGGTCAGATGTAGGTTGCAGCAATGGTAATTGGGCCTTGTGTTTTTTAAGTTTTGTGTTTTTTGTTTGTTTTTTCTTTCAAATCTATTTAATACTTTTTACAGCGCTGAAGGTTTAAGCAGCTTTTTGAACAGCTAGGCCATTGTAGGTGACTAAGTACACATTCAGTTTTCGCTAGACACCCATTGCAGCAGCAATTGCAGTCTAAAAATCATATGGACAACGCAAATATTGTTGATGCCACAGGAGTGACACGGATGTGTAAGTCTGAAGATTTTGTTGCAGTAGTTTTTATGCATTTTCTTTTTTCATCTGAAATAGTCAAAACAGTTCAGATTTATTGTAGCCTTCCTAAGTTGCATAAGTTGTAGGCACTACAGCCTTCTAAATGACCTTAATTTTAGTATAAACAGAACCACAAGTTTTTAAAATGGGCCTGAAAAATGTGAAATATGAAACACCAAGATCTGTTAAAACATTGTAGACTTTGACACGTTCATGGTGTAGAATCATTACCTTCCTTTTATTTACTGTTATTGCTGATTTATAACATTTTACAAGCAAACATCATAGCATGGAAGAATCCATGTAATTTTCAGACTTTAGATTTTCAGAATTATATGAAAGAAGACCAAAATTATAGCACATTTACTTTTTCCATACATGCCAGTTTAATGTCGCTATGACCAAGATTCACTCAACCAGAGTAAAAAAAAGACCGAATTTATCCATCACATTTGAAAAACATCATCACATATTCTGTCTTACCTTTTGCCTCCAAAACTTTATTCCACCGACATAAAACTACATTCAGTAAAGCAACTATGTTTGCCACTGTACTTCGGGAGTAGACAAAATCACAAACTGATGTAGCCCTGGTTACATCAGTTTGATTGGACGACAACAGGTGTCAGTCATTCAGAGTCGCAAACATTTCCTGCTTTGTCGGTGCCAGTTGGTCACATTTATGATGACATCAACATGATTCTCCCATAGACCGTTTATGAAAGCTGGACGAAGCCTCCGGCGGTTAAAGGTGAAGCCTATGCAGACGTGCATAAAACTGCAGTTCCCTCCTCATCCATGAGGGATGCAAAACAGAGCAAATTCCTATAGACTCCCATGTTAAAATGGCCAACTTTACAGCAGAAATAAACATGTTTGCAGCCTGGTTCAAAATTCCATTTTCGGTTAATAGGTCAGGTTTACCTTCATGATAATTGTGGGGGGCAGTGAATTTTTTTTGTAACTCACCCGTTTAAAAGTAATTTAATCTCAAAGTTCGGCATATTTAGGGGTGTGTCCTTTTGATTGACAGGTACCCGATCTCCCGCTTCAAGTCAGAAGAACGTAGAACAATCGCAGTTTTTAGCCGGTTAACAACATGACCTAGCTTTAGCCCGCTAACCTCCGTTAGCTGGTTAGCTCCTGTTATCTCCCGTTATCTCGGGGTTAGCTCGGGGTTAGCTCTTAGCTACAGAAAGCTCGGAGTTCCCTCGATGTCAATCATCCACCATGGCGCTCACAGCTCCCCTCTCAGCTCTTCCTCTTTGCCCATATATGTATTTTCTGGGCAAGACAACACACATGCCTCTGTCAAGATGGTGATGGTAAGAAACAACCACCGAGCTTCAATTCAGCTGTTCAGAAACCGATGGTTGACGTCACGGAGGCTATGTCCATCTTTTTATATAAAGTCTTTGGACTCTACCTTATCACACAATTAGAAAGAGGGGTTGGTCATACCGATCGACCGATCATTGTCAAAGTTATGTGCATTGCGCACACGCCCACTGCATACGATCACGTGGTAGTCAGTGCCTCAGCGTCTGCATTGTACTTTTTATTTAAAAAACAGAATCCACAATCTCTTCCAGATCTCCACCAAAATTTCAGAATTTGTTCCTTATGACACCCCTAACATACCCTAAAGATTTCATCAAAATCCATCCTTTCCTTTTTGAGTAATGTTGCTAACAGACAAACAAACTCCAGCGAAAAAATAACCTCCTTGGCGGAGGCAATTAACGCAAAGACAGCAGGAGATTTTAAGAAAAAAAACCTCAAGATCCAGTTTTGCACAGGTGATTACGACTGAAAATTAGATGTACAATGACATTGTAATAAAGATAAAACTCCTGAAGTTCAGATGACTGAACATTAAAATTTTAACGATCCTTGAACCGTTTTATTTAATCATATACTTGTAAAAAAAAAGATGTAAACTGAAATGACACCTTACAGGTCCCTTGATTCCATTTGATATCTGAAAGACAAGAAGTCAAAACTGTCTACACAGTCGGCACAGTTTTCAGTGGCATCATTATAGAATATTTTGGAAAATAGGACTGCTTTTGTTGTTCCCATTTTGCTTGAAGTAAGAGGGGCCACTGCCCTCCTGTCCTCGGTTATCACAGTACTTTGCAAAAACATATGCTTCTCCTAATGCCACAACACACTGAATATCAACTGGGACACACCAAAAGACAATCACAAATAGCCCACATTGGATGACAACATGATTGTACAAACATTGCTGCAATGGCTTGATTAGAATGGAGAGGCAAAACTGGACAGTTATTTTCTTCTCCCCTGCCATCAAAATACGTGGAAGCAGACATACAAAACTATTAGGATATGCACTGAACTTGCACATTCTATATCTGACCTAATTTATTTGTCACTATTTCAGTCAAATGACGGGCGTAAATGCAACCTCCTGTGCTAATCTTGACCCAAAGTGAGCTTTTGCAGGGTTCCCAGACAAGTTGTCAAAATCTTAAACCCTCTCAAATGTCATTATAGATAATTACAGACAGAATGCCCCTGTGAGAACTGTCAGATACAAGCGATGTGTCCGGTTCCAGTATTACACATGGCGTGAGTGTTGTGGAAAAATTCAAAACAGTCAAAGGACGAAGAGTCTGGACTATTTAAAAAGATTAACTGTGGAAAGGATTATCAAAGTTTATTGAGCAGAGTGAAAAATGAACAAAGTATTACAATTGCAATTGGAGAAACCATTCAGAAATCTGATCGACAGAAGTCTGGAGGGGTTCCAACCTGAGGTGGAGACAGGAAACTCTTTAACACTTTCAGAGGACACGTCAGTAGATGTGATGAATGCATGTTTCCTTCAATCACAGAAAAGCTTGATCTTATCCAAGACTCTGACCAGAGCCTTGCTGTCCAGTCGTTAGATGATTAGCAGATAGGCTTTTTTAAAATACACAAACTATATCACTCCAATTTATGATCAGCAATATAGAGCTTTACGTCAGGAAGGAGGATTACCCAGATATAAGACAAGTTCTCTGCTCAAGAGATACTATAACCTTAGGCTTAAGCTACTCTGATGTGAGGCCTTCTTCTATGAGTAACAGACATTTAACATATCAGTACAAGTGGATATAATGGGAAATTTCTATTTCATTATGGGGGCATGTCTTTGTAATAGATAGAAAAAAGTTGACGCGGAAAAGTAAGTGAAAGGCAAGGCAAGGGCAAGGGTTAACAAGGTCTTTTTGGGATGCTGTTTGTGTCCAGAAATCAGTGTTAATTTAGTGTCCCTATTAAAAGAAAATTATCCACATATGATTGCATATATAATTGAATACATTACCCTCCCTGACACTTAAATGTTATTCATCTAATTTATTAGCTTAAATACTGATTGAAAAAAAAAAAAAAAAAAAAAAAGATTACTGTTTTGCATTTTACCTCAAGTTTTACTCCAGAAAAAAAGTTTGTTGTGATAAATCATGTATGAACACTTGAAGTAGTGCATCTTGCTTATAAAAAAGAACATTACACTGGCAGTTTGTCTCTAACCTTCACAAAAGCAGTAATTCTTGATAAGGTGAACCATGAAACTTATATGAAAAAAATTCACCTACAAATTACGATGTTGATCTAGGTAAAATTACACTACCCGACTGTGGCAGGCATCCATCTATTTATAGTTGTTAAAGCAATAAACTGACTCAATTTCAGATGACACATTTTCCATTAGTATAGCGGTTATGGAGCTGTATCAGTGCTCAGCTGCAGAATCAGAGGAAAGACAGAAGTGTACCTATCTTAGAGCACTGTGCCACACACATCTTGGTTTGGCTCTGTGACTACCTCCCCTGTTGGCTCAAAAGCAGGCCAATTCTGGCTTTCCCTCTCCACCTTCACATTTTACAAACAGAATGCCAAAGTGCAAAAAAGGGAAGTATGAAAAGGCCAATGTTTAAACAGGTGATTCATGTCAAAGAAACTCTCGCAGTGAACAGATGTCAGACTTCAGGATTTCCCAGCAGAACAATGCATTGTTACAAGAAAATATCTGTGGTTCACTTCACCTGTCAGAGGTTTTCAGCTTCTGGATGATCCAGCTATTGTGACCATTTTTAATAACTCCAGTGAGTCTAATAACTAAATGCAATATGCACCTTGGTTTAACGAAATCTGTTTCTCATCCAACACATGAGAACAATAAATGGATTGCTCATGATTTACAACCTTAACTTGCTCAGTCTGCTGGAATGAAAAAGTAGAATGAAGTAGATTTTAACATTAAAAGAAATTACAATTGCCTCCTGCTACTTTAAAAAGGCCCATAAAATCACTGATATTAAACTAGACGATAAATTTGATAGATGCAAACTATGGGAGCAGCAGGCCATAGCAGGGGTACTAACACAGTCTTTGTTCCAATACTGACTCACTCATTTAATGCCACATCTAAGGATTTACTGAGTAAATAAGATACTGTCTTGGGATTTAAGTCTATTTAATTGTTAATTTTACTCCGCTAGTAGATAATCCTGAAGCTCAGTACACCCACCATTTTCTTACAATAAATGCAGGCTTGTGAGATATTCCTCTTTATTGTCCTGTGACAGTTTGGGCACATTCAGCCCAAATAAATGGGGTATAATCATGACAGCAACAGACTCCATTATATGTTGAAGTAATGGAGTACACATGGGACTGAGCTATGTATACCATTCTAGGGGGGAACTAACATTTAGAGCCTGAGGATCTCATCTGTTGAGTTAGTTCTTACTCAATGTACCAAAAATCAGATTCCCAGGAGAACATTGTTCAAGCAAGAAGCCCTGAGACATCAGAGAGACAACTCTGTTTTAAAGTAAAATGAAGAATTCCAGTAACCTACTTTGCATTTCCTTTAAGGCACTTTCACGTCACAATGAGAACATGGATCATTACGTGCCATTGTTGTGGGACTGCAAAAGAAATTGCAATAATAACCAGGAAAAGCACAACCTGACAAACTGACCAAGTCTTTGTGCTGTCGAGAGTGATCAGTGTAAGCATGAGACAGTAAAAAGAGAAGCACACCCACTCAAGGGTGTTTAACCAGAAGAAAGAGAACTAAGATAAACAAAAATGGCATGCTTTTTAATGAGAGGAAATCTAAAGTGCTTGTTTTAGTGGCTTCATGAGCACAAAACCAGTGTTAGATGTACACAAATAAACGCCTCCTCATCAGTGGAGGAAAGTGGATGGATGCCATTTTTTTTTGTCGTGCAAAGCGGCAAAAGGAAAACAACATGAATGCTAGATTTCTGTCACATTCACTTTTATTCACCCTCTGTGCTATGTTTGATAGAGATATTTTTACTCATTTCCAGGGGATAATTGGGGATTACCAGCTCTCACTTGGCATTTTGATGGCTTTAAAGGACACTGATTCGCGCTCAGACAACCAACAGTGTATTTCTAAGTTTAGCTTTATTATTAGCTTTCCATTATTATGGAAGGAACCATTGTGCAAACAATTAAAGGATGGACCAAAAAAAAGCAAGTGATTTGAAGCTAAAATGAAGTTGTCTGCCCAATTAAATCTTTCTTTTTGTTATGTAAATCATTTTAGTGCTTTTTTTTTTTTTCTTCCTCGGTTACAGTCCTCATTCGGCTTGTGTAATCACATTAAACTGCTCCTCACAGTTTTGGGTTGTGTAACGAGTTGTTTTTCTGCTACTTTGTAGTTCTTGCTTGGAGAGAATTTTATGATTCTGTTTGTGCAGCTTTATATTGTTCTGCTCCTACTTTGGTCTGCTTTGTTCATGCAAATCAAGCAAAAGGGAATCAGGTCCTGCTGGAAGTTTATTCCAATTGCTTTCTTCTCCTCTTGTTTTTAGTCAGACTTTAGTGAATAAGATTCTGTCAAAGAGTTTTATATCTGTCTTAAAGCTTTTTATCAAATAGGGGAATAAATTCTCATTTAGGAAAATATGGAGGCATTGTTCAACATATCCAACAACTTTAAATAATGACAAATGATCATTTATTCAGCGTTTATGGGTTATCTATGATAAAAAAAAAAAAATTATCATATTTTTCACTTTCATCAATTCCCTTCATTTAGAATTTTAATTTTAATTGAATGCCATTTCATTTTCAGAGTAATAACAATAGTAATAATAATAATAGTAAAGCAGCCATTCAAGCTCATTATAGTAATGAAGTATGAGTAAAAATGTTAATAATGACTTGTCTACATTTAGAAAAAAAATGTGAAGATGGGTTTCCAAATTATTCCTTTCTTGTGCTCTCCTTTTCCAAAACACGCATTTCAACAGTTTGCTGCATCCTCGGACAGGGATCGTGCAGCTTTGAACTTTGTTTCATGGTTGATAAAGAACAGGGTTCCTCTATCAATGTTAGAAAGGAACATCAAGCATCGCAGTGGGCTCATTTCGTCTGTCATGTCCCATCATAATTAGAATCACATTCACAAAAATATTTTTTATTCATCAAAATGACATCAGTGCTTCGTATCTTTTTTTTCCACTGGTTAAGTGCAAGCAATCATAGGTAAAAGAATTTGAATATTATGTTATCTTATTAGTTCTGATTACTACAGTTGCTCGAGTCTTTGTCTGGCTGAATTTTTCTCATTGAGTCATGTTTGTGGGTGAGAGAATCAGAAATTAATAATTGTTAGATTTCTGTTGTTGGTATCCACCCCACACCCCCATACACCATTCAGTGTTGTATGTCATTCATTCTGTGGTACATTGTGTACAGTTCTGACAGGTTATAAAACTTTTTTTTTTTTTTTTATCCCACACAATGGCTTTCTCAATTTGTCTCCGTCAGTCCCTCTCCCACTACCCAAGGACTCCAATTTTCATACTGTCAGAAAGTTGGAGATATATATATATATATATATATATATATATATATATATATATATATATATATATATTATTTATTTTTTTTAAATCTTTTTTATCATTTGTCCTTAAAAAGAAACAGTAAAGTTTTTCCCTGTTGTTGGCGGTAAAGAGGAAAATCATGAACACACATAAAAGGAACAATTCAGAAGGGCTGGAAAAGGTGAAAACAATCATTGTAAACATGAGAATTTCACAAAATGTCACTGACTTCTCCTAAAATAAGGATGATAACAACAACCCCAAAATATTGTGTCTTCTTATGTCTGGTTTGAACCCACCACACAACACCGGCTTTCTCTTGATTTTGCTTCCAGGTCAGGTGTGATGTTAGTCTTTCTATCCCTGAATCATTTTTGCAACCGGTTCAGAATGTACCGTGTCCGTGAGCATCACATGGAGTTTAGAAAAGTGAATACATAAATCACTAAATCAAAGTAGTCTTGAACTGAAAATCTTTTCATTTAGACAGACACTGTCTTAACGGTCAAGATGTGAAAAAACTAAACAAATGAATATTGAGAACATGCTGGTTTAGATATTTTAAAGCACCCTTAGTTCAAACATTTACATTTGTTTGATAATGAAAACACTTCAGAAATAGAATAGGAGATCCTGGAAAAGGGTTTGAGCAGCTACATTTTCAAAGTACATCATTCAAAAGTCCAAACCCTTTTCATCAGACTTCCCCAAGAATCCACTCCTCCAAAGAACAGAAACATGCAGGGCTTGTTCCGAGGTGTCTTTCTTATTTTGATATAGTAATCTGCCATACATTCCTAAAGACAGAGACTTTGGGGGTATTTATGTGATTAGTCAAAAAAATATTTTTACTTCTGTCCCCTGTACTAATAATGATTTGAATATGCAGGTTAAACCAGCCTTTCCCAAACTGATCCTCATGATGATCCCAAGATGATTGCAGTGTTGTGAACACCAACCTACGTTATCTTTTGGGTCATGGTTAAAAAGTTTGGGAACCATTATAATACCAGCTAATGTAGCTAGCCAAATTCTGGCTCTCGCTTTGTTGCCTTTACAAGTGTGTTCCAAGCCTCTAAACTTTTTCTTTTTTTTTTTTTTTTTTTTGTGTGTGTTAAAGCTTTTCATTAATTGGCTGCAATCAGGATGTAAAGAATATATCAAAAATGCTCCAGGAAGACACCTCTTACCCTATGTTTAACTAAATTTGGTTCAAAATTTTCAGTTTGTCCCTGGTTAACATTTGAATCTATCAAATACCTTAAATATCATCATTAAACCTTTTTTTTTTTTTTTTTTTTTGGTTGCCATTGGAAGTACAATGACATTAGCATTTAGCAAACTCGCAGATGCATGAGATTATCTGCAGACCCCTGCAGTTAAATTAAATCTTGCAATATCCAACTAATTAAACATCGTTTTACATGCATGAGATATAAATGAGTAATGGTGGAGATGCTGAAAATCCCTGTCAGAGCACCCGTACTGACATTTTCAACTGTCAGAATGTAAGTGGAGTGTCAGGTCTTGCCATTGCAGCCCCTTCTTATGGTCAGGCAAGCCTACTTGCAGAAAACATGTAGATGACATCCCTATTAAATATAAATGAAGTAACAGTTGCCGTCATAAAAGTATTGATGAATATTACTGTAATCTGTAATGTTTCTTAATGTTTAACTATTACAGTTCTGTTATCACAGTACAGTGTTTTCTACGTAAATCAAAATACTTGAAATCTATATGGACTGAATCAGAGCAAGCATGTGCAAAGCCTGTAGCAGCCCATGTTTTAAAGCAGACAGTATGACAGAAGTGGCCCAGTGAATCATATAGGGAATAGTCATATACTGTCTGCTCAGATTCAGCCAAATCTCACAGAAACAAATGAATACTTTGACTGGATGCTTCATGGTACGACAGACAATGACCCAAAACATTCTACAAAAGTGGCACAGCAGCTTCTAAAGGTAAACACACTGAATGTCTTCCCAAGTCTAAATCAGTCACTTCACCTTCGTCTGATAAAGATGCATTCTGCTTGCTGAAGACATAACTGAGGGCAAAACTACCCAGAAACACTCAAAATGCTTTGCAGCTGCAGAAAAGGCTCGACAAAGCATGACAAAGCTGGAAGCTAATTCTTAACTCATTCCTTGCTGATGTATGGATTCTAAACTTAAATGACACTTCAAGAAATAGTGACATTTTTTCTAATATAGTGTTTCTATGTGCTTTATGACTTAGTCATTCAATTTCATGGTACAGTTAGAATTAATGTTCTTTATTAGGTTTAACTGTTTAAAAATACATGGGATAATACAGGAGAACAGCACATGTGCAGTGTGTCCTGCTTGTGTAGAGTCATGTCAAAGCAGGCATGACCCTTCAATTTGTTTCCACGAAAGAGTCATGATTAAAATTTTATAAGTATTTTCAGCTTTAAATGTCAGAGACAATCCACGGATGTTCCAAAATGATCACATCTGGAGTCACTCACACCCATTTAATGCTTTGTCTGCTTGTAAATCGCATCTTCACATCAGGTCTAAACAAGGCTTTCATATCATTTAGCTACTTTTTCCATGAGTCTCTCATCCTGCGAGACTTTATTGTTTTGGTCGGCGACTGGCAACAGCAATCCTCCTTCTGATTTCTGTGAAATCTGCTGTGAGCTGTAGAACCAGTTTCAGCCAGAACCAACAACAGGTAAAAAAAACTACTTCATATGCTTCTATGTCAAGTTTTCAGAGGCAGCAGAAAAGTGTTGGGACAACTGTCACCTGCTGCAGTCCAAAATGGTACAGCTGTATTTCACGAAATTGCAGCGAGGCGGCAGACTATATCTCTGTCATGAATTTGTAAGAAAGTGATGATTTAAATATTTGTAGAGGGGCACCTTATAATCAGCCTATTTATGGGTCTGCCTCCTGTGAGATGTATTCACATGCATATCCAAGGCCACCCACGCCCACCATGAGCTACTGCCAGAAATAGAATCTAAACACTGTAAATTAATTATCTGAAATTAAACATTTAAGGTTCCTCCACTTAGAAAATGTGGAAATACTTATAATCCAAGAGACCTAATCTTTAAGCTGCTACACTACAATTAATAACATAAATATGTCTGTTAAAATTGATTTTAGCTGGTGTTAAATGGCGTAGTTGGACTTGGTTTATTTGAATCCTTTTAATAGACCTTTGAGGGGGAAGATAAGACAAGTTTAAGAATAGAATTCCATGGCTAGGTTGTTTTTTTTTTCTAAGTAAAGCACTTACACTTAAAAAAAAAAAAAAAAAAAAAAAAATCCACAACAGGATTTCTATTGAACTTTTTTACTTCTCAGAAGAGTGCTCCAAGATTACTTTTGTGGTGGACTGACGGTATACAAACAAACTGAATAGAAATAAACCGAACAGTCTGGCAGAGATAATTAATTTATATAATATAATATATTTAATATATTTATATAAGATAATATATTTATATAAACTACAAATCCCTTGTGTCATCATGCAGAACACCTTAAATTATAGGCCTGACGGTTATAGTTTAAGGTGGATCTCTCCTGCACCACAATCAAAACTCATATAATAATTTAAAAAAAGAAAACAGATGAATGTGAATTATCTTTTCCCAGAAGAGAAGAATGTCTAAGTCACTTCAGCTGAACCTAGATGTAGAACAGCACAATAAAATGCTCTCCTGGGGCAGGTCTGCTCAACAAGCGTCATTTTTAATAAAAACGTGTCTTCTAAAAAAATCACACTTGTTCAGAGATATCACTGTGCTCGCAGCAAAACCGAGAAGCCAATGTGTTAGAATGAGCTGTGCACAGCAGTGTGTGAGTGTGTACTACCACTGGTCTTACACACTCCCTTGAGGTCAATAGACAGGAAAACATGCACATCACACTCTCACACACACACACACACACACACACACACACACACACACACACACACAAATACCTTCACAGAGTTGACAATTAGTTCTTTGATGCTATATGCTGGATGAAGTGTAATTTGCCATAGGTCACAGGGGTATTGAATAGCCTTTGAGACTTCCTGAGCAGACGGGACATCAGTGTGGAACTATTACCACTTGTGTGTGCAGGAAGAGGAGGGTGAACCAGCAGGTTACATCATTTTCTTTCTCTCTCAGCACATTGAAGAAAGCAATGAACAGAGCCTACTAAGATCAGTGATTTTCAACATCATTATCTAGTTGTCAGCTGTGAGAATGTGAGAATAATCCCTATTTAACTTCTCGTGTCAGGAACATTGCTAAGCTATTAGACGCTGTAATAATGCTAACTGGTCAAATGCTCTTTATTATGCTCTCACCATTCTTCTTGGACCACTGAATTAAGCAATCAAAGTGATATTAAATCCTGTCAGAAATCCTTGAGATTCCCATGCTTCTCTGGGGAAGTAATGCTGCCCTTATCAAATAGAGCGAAGCAGCAAGGTCCCCTTACACTTTGATAAAACACTGGCAGAATACTGATAGAAATCTACTGGATGGGAGTCACCTAATATACAGTAAGTGATAAAGGTCAGATGCAGGATATGACTGCAAAATTATCAATCATCTAAATGTAGTGCAGGGTCAGCAGGAACTATTTATAATAAATGAAGGTGAGCGCTCATAATGTGCATCGTAGAAATAAAACGCATGAAAGGTGGGCAAGCTGTTTTAATAATGGCATTTTATGATACTTTACTTAGTTACATCATATATCAAAAAAGGCCATGAAAACATTGTAATTCATTTAATCATTTATCAAAGACTAATTCTAACAGTGTTTTTAAATCTTAAAGTTCCTCTGCGTCTTATTTACAATAATCTATTGGCAGAAATGCAATATATTATTCATAACTGTTTTGACTTCTGAAAATGGCATGAAAGCAGTAAACACATCATTACCTTTAAGTAAAGTAATGAAACATACTTGTTTTAAATTATGTATATGCATGTTTATGCTGGCTGTCTCAAGTATTTTCCATTTGTTTAAAGCTTCATTTGCGCACATATGAACTTATAGTTCAGCATTATCAAGCTGTAACTGGTGACAGCATCAGGACAAATGTCACTGAATGTAAGGTCTAAAGAGAGATTTTTAAAAAATCTGTGAAAACAAGACACAGCATGCATGTTTAAGGGGCCTTAAAGTTATCCTACCATTGCAGTATTTTTTTTTTCTTTTGCAAATTCAGATTCACCTGAATGCTCCTACAAATTTGGCAAATTTATCTAGTCTGAGTTTTTTTATATGTTCCCTGCATTTTACACAAGCAGTATATGAATAATTACACTAAACATTAAGCTGGTTGTCTGTGTAAATGCAAGATAAAAAGCAGGTTATTTTCTTGAACGAAGCCGAGTCCTTCTCTTTCCCAGTCCACCAGGTTGTCTTGCCATGTTTCTACATCAGCACATAACAGGCAAAGCAGGCATTATCTGAGTTTTAACCCACCCCCGCCAAGGAGGTCATGCTATCTGTCTGTCTGTATGTTTGCAACTTTGTGATTCTGAGGATAAATCTTGGTCTAAAAATTCCATTAAATTTTGGGAAAATCTAGAAGGAATTGTGGATGCAGCAATTTTTTAAAAAGATTATTTTTCAATGGGCGAAAATCACTGTTTCAATTAGGTGAACACTAAGTGACCAGTTCTCCTATAACAAGTGAGGTGCAAGGGATATTGAACTGTTTGCCACAGGATGTCACTGCAGCCAATATGCTGGTCCTTTAATTATCTTGAGAGTAATTTTTCCAAAAGATATAGTAACATTTTATACCTTGTTTAAGAATTTCTCACTCTAATCTTACTTTTCAGGCTTATCTAGTTCATAATAACCAAACCCAGAGTAAGAAAATGAAATCTATATTTTGAAATGATCTAATTTATGCATTAAATAAAATTTTAATACATTATATGTAACATGTGCATGACTCTGTATTGCATTAGCTCTAATGGGGCACTTCAGAGTGAAGTTCAGATAATAAGCACAGGAAGTGAAGTAAATGCCAAATATACAATCAGTTTATAAAATGTTTAAGTCATATCATTGATTTCATGTAATAGCAGTATAAAGCCAAAACATGTGAAAATACACAGTCCCTCTTTTGTTCAGTCTCACACACCTCAAAGAAGATAAACCAAGTAACGAAGAATATTATATTTCCAAGTTTTATTATCAGCTAAGTATATTTGACCATTTAGAAGTTTTTATGTTTTTTGGGGTTTTTTTATGTTTTTGAGAACCTGATTTTATTTTAATGGTTTGTTCATATAAAACAAGCTAAAAAAAATTTAAAAAAAAACCAGTAAGCCCGCCTGGTTGTTATGCAGGCAGCTATTATAAAGAGATATTGTAACATATCACTAGTTTGTTCAACAAATACAGAAAATTGTGACATCCTTGACTGAGAACTGTAATTTTGATGTTAGAAAAAGATCAAGTCAACATTGATCACATTGTTTACAAGGCACAAAGCTTAAAGTCTAAACAGGTCATAATACATTATACTTTTACAGAGCGTACTGCTGTTAAACATGAGAATATCTGAAGACACATTTTAAGAATGTTTTTGTGTAGTTTAGTTTGCTTTCCTGTGGTGTTGTAGTGGTTTCAAACGTCCTGAAAAGCAACAGCAACCACAGCAAAGATTAACTTCAACTGCAAACTTTTGCATGCAATATGTTTCCATGAAGCTTTCAACTCCACACATGTGACACATGACTTCCTGTACAGAAAGGTTATTCTGTTCACTGCCTCACAGTCTGCCCTGTTCTTCAACCTCAGATGACAGTCAACTGTTTCTGCCTTTGCTAAATCCCTCCATGGATTAGGCCTGATTGACTGTAATCAGTTCGGGGAGCCCAAACATGGCTGGAAATGCTCTTGGGATCGTTTTCTCTCTTCTGCTTCTTGCCTCTATTATCCAAGGTAATCCTGGACATCCAGATGTGCTTTTGCTCAAACAATATACCAGTAAAGATAGGATATTTACTAGTGGTTTGAAAAATACATTGACTTCTGGTGTGGCAAGCTGCCTCTGTAAAACGCTGCCATTTTTTTTTATCTGTCTGCATCCCAGTGGAGAGCAGTCTGTACTATCGACTTCAAAGAGCAAGTGATTTTGTCTTCTCACTTTTCTTGCTTCTAACAGTATCTGATCTACCTGACAGGGCTTCAGGATGTTGAGCTGTTCCATCATGAAACACTGGATGCTGTGGTGGGACAGAACGTTGCCTTTCCTTGCCTTCTAAAAAATCTTGACAATATCACGCTTGTCAGTGTTGAATGGAGAAAAAAGGAGGGGCCGAAGCTTGCTGTGTACACCCCTGGTTATCCACCACATTTGATGTTGCCTAATGTGTCCATCCAGATTGAGAACAATAAGACAATGGGTTCTTATCTACACATTCCTGAGGTGACTAAACGGGACAGTGGCATTTATATTTGTGTTGTCGCAACTTACCCTTTTGGTTCCGTTCTGAGTGAAACAAAACTAACAGTCAAAGGTAAGAAGATGTCGAGAACCTGCATATCCAAACCTAACTATCTCAACCAGAATACAATCCAGAGAGAATTTAGCATTTGGATTAACTGATATTGTCCTTTGCATATGTTTTTATGTTACTCCTCATTGCATCAGAGTGCTGTTTCTGCCAATCTCAACAGAATTTACTAAGCAAATGCACAAGATAACTGCAACTGTACTTACCACAAGGCAATTATCTCAGTTTTCTTCTCTGGTTTATTTTTCTCAAACACTTGTCGACTGGAAAAATGCAGCTTTTTCTTCCCATTCTTGTAAATTCAGCAGAGGTTCTGATCATAATATTGATAGCGTGATCTCCTTGCATATATGGTGTATAAAACAATGGTGGTTGGATATGTTTATTTTATTGCTGTAGCGTTAAGGATTCAAAGTTCTGTCACATTTAATCCCCAGATGATGTTAACCTAAGGTGCGATGTGGAGGGCATTGTTGAGATTCCTCAAGGAGGAAATGCAACAATTACCTGCACAGTATTCTCTGCTGCACAGTACCGGTGGACCAAGGTAAATAAAACTACAATTAAAGAGAAAAGAATAAGTAAATAGCATGATTTGAAGGCAATCATGCAGCCGACCTCAACATTTTGGTGAATTTCACTTCCCTCAGTTGGCATATGTTGAAAACAATCTTGTCAACATGAAAGATGTATATATATTTTTTATATATATGTGCTGCATGATCTTTCTTTTGCCCCAGGACAAGAAACTGGTGTCAGAGACTAAATATCTAGAGCTCTGGCAGGTGACAGATGCTCATGCAGGGGTTTATAAACTGACAGTCAACACAAGAGACAAAAGCCTGCATAAAGATTTTAACATCACAGTGCTAACAGCAACCACAAGCTTAAGGACAGGTGAGCCTCCCTGTTTCTTTGCAGTCGCTTGCCTCTTTGTGTCAGACTCAATTTCATCAGTTCCTCAGGGCTGGATTAACAATCTCACAGAGGGCCAAAGAGACTGAATTTGTTAATAAACTGCACTGGACCAGAGAGCTGATACTTGAACTTTTGTTATTATGCTGTAGCTCACTCAATTTTAATTTTTAATTAGCTGAAAGGAAGGAGAGAGAGATTCAAAGGATTTGAAGCTGCCAGCCATGAGAATGCAGCAGTAACTATGAATAAATTCAGAACTACTAAACTTAAATAAGTGTAGCTCGCAATTATTTTCTTCAAATGAGTTGCCCCATGGGATTAGTGTGAATACTGAACCAAGCACAGCTGAAACAGAATTCTGTTTTTAATTGTAAAAAAAGAAAGAAAAAACTGCCTGTTATCTCCCACTGCTGTTGATATACTGCTTTGAAAGGGCTGCACTCAGGTGGGAAAAAAAAAAAAAAAAAAATCCCCAGCGGTCTACTTGCTATCCTGTGTTCAAGTTTCATAAGTTTTTGAATGTGTAACAAACGAGAAAATACAAGACATACTGACGTACAAAGTTCCTTCCTGTTCACCCTCTGTATCTTTTCTCAAACCACGAGAACAAACACTGAGCAGAGTCTCCACGGCAGCTCTGAATAATGATCACACAGGGTGAGAGCACAGTCTGTTGGACAGTTTGTAGAAGTGCAGCAAGTGAAGGTCTGGAAAAACACTGAAACGTGGAACTTGAATAGACACAATGTTGTAACACTGCCATGCAGTTCTGCATGTCTGATTAGTCATTGAGCTGTTCAGATTTGTGTTGTTGTATGAATGGCCAAAAAAAAGGACTAAATGAGGTATAAAATAGCCCAGTTAACCAGGACAAGAGACAGCTGGCTACTGAATTTGCAATTCATGTCAATACATTTACCCCAGGAGTCTGAGCTCATTGTTTAATTCTAAATTCTTGGATGATTCAGACTCTACTGATTATGCAGGTGGTCATAAATGCCAACTTGAGCCATGTTTTAACAATGTATCCCAGTGCACCGGGTTTACTCAAGTTTGGTGGTACATAACCCATAATTCTTTTCTTTTTTTATATATAGAATTTAGATCCATTGTGGATTTCCTTGAAGAACTTTGACATTTTAGAAGCACATGCAAAAAAAAAAATAAAGAGAGGGAGACATTATCATAGAAGGAATTGTGTACCAGCATATTTACTAGGAGTTGCCATGCAACCAGAACAGACTAGGATAAATTATTCTTGTAAACAACTCCCTGGTAAACAAGAACTTGAGTATTTAGCATATCTTGTTTTGCACGGGAATTCAGCATGTTATGCATTCATTCATTTTCCGAACCACTTATTCCAATTCAGGGTCGTGGGGAAGCTGGAGCCTATCCCAGCTGGCTTTGGGCGACAGGCAGGGTACACCCTGGACAGCTTGCCAGTCCATCGCAGGGCCACACACAGAGAGACGAACAACCACACTCATGCTCACACTCACACTCACTCCTAGGGGCAATTTAGAGCGACCAATTAACCTATCATGCATGTCTTTGGATGGTGGGAGGAAGCCGGAGTACCCGGAGAGAACCCACGCATACACAGGGAGAACATGCAAACTCCACACAGAAAGGCCACTGACCAAACCAGCCAAGGATTGAACCAGCGACCTTCTTGCTGTGAGGCCACAGTGCTAACCACTGCGCCACCGTGCAGCCGCATGTTATGCAGTATTTTTGAAAAGCAGTGCAAGGTTAGCTGTTTCCATATCGTTGGTGTTTGAGACACCTCCCTATGTGTCTCATAGTTATACTAAAGTATAATATTAACACTACATGCTTTTTTTTATGGGGGGGGGTCTTACAAATGCATACCATCTCTTGCAGTTCAACCTTCTAGTGAAGTAATTCTAGATTATCTCCATGTCTGGAGAAAGAGTTGATATTCTGCACCCCCATTTCAAAGACTGCGTTATTATTCTTTAAGTATAAAAACCATATTAACCAAAGCATATACCAGTAAAGAGACTTTTGTGTAATTGGCTTGTAATAGATTTTACTGAACAGAATGGTACTGATTTCAAAATTTGCCTTTTTTAAGAGTAGAGTTACCGATGAGCATATTTCCCAACATATCAAATAATTCTTTAAAGTTGATTGCATTAACTGACCTGTGATGGATTGGCAACCTGTCCAGGGTGTACCCCGACTTTTGTCTGATTGCTGTGATACTCTCCAGCTTCCCCACAAACCTTAACTGGACTAAATGTTTAAGAAAATGGATGAGTAAATGCATTTAGTGAATTCTATGTGATTAATGTCATGTGTCACTTTCCTCATCACAGAATGCAAAGAATTTCAAGGATTTCATGTTTTATTTAGCAGAGACAAAATCAGAATGATGCGGTGCACTGCCTACCGACAGGATATTTTATCATTATCCCTTGTTTTCTATTTTCAGATGGGACAGTGTCACCAAAGAGTCTGACAAAATCAACACACAGCAGCCCTACCGAATCAGTCACCTCTGAGCTTTCAACACATGTAAATAGGCCCACTCTTCCAAACACCAGCAGTGTCACACTCACGGCAGTAGAGCACATCACTTCCTCCACCATTTCAATACCTATCAGTGTTACATCATCCCCTGCCACACACTCTACCACCCACCACTTATTTCTCAACTCTACTACTTCAAGTAATCTTATCACTGCTGTAGACAGATCAACACAGGATATGACCAGAGACGGAATGAGCAATGAGTCCACGCATTACACTCTACAACCTGAAGACATTTTCTCAGTCAGCACACAGGAGTCCAGCACTGTAGGAAGCATGTCGGAAAACTCCAAACGTCCAGTTACAATCCAAACAGAGAGCAACAGAAGCACACAAAGTGTAACTGAAATCAAAGGTAATACTTAATAAACCTCACTTCCTTTTCATTTGGGAGTGTCGAGTATAGAGGGGAAAAAAAATGTATGTAACCCACAATGTTTTCTTTTGTATTACCAGTGTATACCTCACTGTATTCACATCGCCCTCTCCTCTGAAATATGTTTGTTAGCAGTGCTACTGGACTGTTCAGGGCACGTTGTCATCCTCAGAGAGAACAGACAGGGTAGATTACTTTATTTCTTGCTATTGCGGCAAGGCCACAGGGCTGCGGAGTAAGGAATAAAACAGGTTTAAAAACAACAAATAACAGCTCAACAGCAGAGTTACAGTAAATACTCAAAAGCCAAAAACCTGAAAAGCCACAGGTGGATATTAGCCACAGTTTCTGTGCTCTCAGCATCAGCATGTTCCTCAGAAGTTGGACCTTTCCAAATGCCAGTATTCTCTGCCTCAGGCTAGATGCCTTGTTGAGGTGGGAAACTCATTAGGAGGAGCATCTAGAGTTGGTGCACAACCAACTGGGGGAGAGGATTGCAAAAACACTCTTTTAAGCCTCAAGGCAAAAAGTTTCTCTTTGTAGCTCTCCACTTACAATGAGCATTTGATTAAGTCTGCTGGGTTTCGCCAAAGCAGAATGATCTATTTGTTATAAACATGTTGGTCGCTGTTTCCGTCCTCCAAATAAACATATTTTTCTTTCCTGCAATCGGCAGGAGGAGACCAGACCAGACAGAGTCGTCTGCTCTTGGTGTTTATTGTCATTCCGCTGCTGCCAGTGATCATTGTGATTGGCTTCATCTGCAGAAGACAAATCATCAAGAAGAAGTAAAACCTTTCAGTTTTCTCCTACACCTGCTTACACTCATTTGTGACGATGACCCACAAAGACATGAAAAAGATGCATCTCACATATTTTCCAACAGATGCACATGACCCCAAATACCTGCAAGCTTTGCAGTCTCTATAGTAATGTTGCCACTTAGTGTTTAAACTTTCACTTTTTCTCTTTGTAGAATGGACATGCCTCCGTCGTTCAAACCTCCTCCACCGCCTATCAAGTATACCGCTGCAAGGCAAAGTGAAGCCTGGAGACAGTCTTTCCCCATTTCACGGTGCAATTCGGTTGCAGAAGCTAAAGATCTTAAACAAACATATGTTTGACAGAAAACCATATATGACCAACTTTGTGGAGATTCAAGCTCTTTGAATCACCCTGTTGTTGAATTGTGCCAACCTTGCCTGTTGTAAGTGGTTTATTGTATTATCAGAAAGGGTATTGCTTTTATTTGTGAACAGTTTTAAACAATCAAGAGATAAGAAATCATGGGTTTGTGTTTATGCTTTTTTGTTTTGGAGGGGGGTAATCTTTTTTTTTTTTCATTTGTTTTTAATCTAACAAAAAGTACATTCATGAATGTGTTTTGTTTCATTTTGTAGCATGTTTTGATGACTTGAAAATAAAAATTGATTTAAATATGACTAAGATCTCTGTACTCTGTACTACTGCACAACAAATACAAGCTCCCTGCTCAGAAACAGTGATTTCAGCTCGCAACTTGTGTTGCATGCTGCTGTAAACTGTTTGATGTGCAACATGGCTTATTAACTGCCTGCACATTGTTAAGACCTGCTGCTGCTGCTGTGATACTGCAAATCTGGTTTTCATTTTCTTAACCTGTGATTTACAGTTTCCTGCCCAGAGGCCCAAAACACCTCCTCTACCGGAGCTCTGTAGTGTTTACTTATATGTCACAAATTGAAAAAAATGGCTCAGTATCAAAGACCACTGATGTCCACAGCTACCAGGGTGACATTTTGGCTCACAAAGTGGGGCTGAAACCACAAACCACAGTGGCTTAATGGCTCAAGCGCACCAACCGCTAGCTATACTATCAAACCCAACTGTAAAAACACTGGTTTTAGAAATGCCAACAGTGCAGCTTTTGAGTTTTTAAATAGATTTTTACTTGTTACTACTGTAATAATTTATTTAGTTCACAAAAATATTTTTTTTTCACCTGCACAAAAGCACACATGCACATCATTGTACTGCAAGAAATTTCACAACACCAGTTTTCTTGTGATTTTCCAACCACATTAGCAAAACCACAAGGTCCTGTGTGGATACAAGATATAAATTCTTGATAAGCATAATTCTGAACCCTCGTGCATTTACACGTTATGGTGTGTAAAGTTCTGCTTGGCTGTACTCAGACCAAATTTAGGTAAGTGCTTATTGTTAATGGTATCGTCAGGATGTGTATATCAAGTAGAATAAAAGATCAAATATTTATTAAATGTTAATGGCTAAGAACTTGGTATTAGGACATAATACCTATCAGGTTTTTATATTAACACTCAGGGTTTTGTTGGCTTGCAAAAACTTTTGTTTTCTTTTTTTTTATTTTCAAGGTAATTTTTTTTTTTTTTTTTTTCATTTGTCCTTGATGATATTTGGTGTGCACATATTGGAATACACTTATTTTAGTTTAACATTCAATTTCATGGCAATTTTAAATTAAATCTAAGTTTATGTAATATTACACAGTTCTGTCTGTAATTATACTGTATCCCACAGTGGCTCCGAGACAGCCTCCCTCAGAATGAGGTTACATCGCTTCCTGTTTGTAACTGAAAAGCAGCCAGTTTTCAAAGCACCGTGATAACAGAGAGTAGCTCAGGCAGAGTAAAAATAGACTATAGCACAGCACACATCAGTGAAGAAACACAGTGATGCCCTGTAGCCCAACAACTATTGTGTCAAACAGACACCCTGCTTAGTTCAAGACGACTGGAAAATGTCTCCGACAGGTAAGATAACAACAAATTTAGGAATTGTACATTTTTATACCTGTTTATATGCACTTGAAAAAAAAATTATTTCAAAAATATCAAAATGTAATTAAAGAAAGAAAACCTTTATCATAAAATCTTACGAAAACAGCTCATCTAGCACATCACAAACATGGCAGAACAAAGGAGGAAAGTAAAGACTAAGATTCAAATAACTCACAACTACACATATTTGTTACATGTTGAGGATCTCACGTGTTTGCTCGTGAGTTATTTTCCATTTACTTACACAGAACTCCTTTTACATTTTAAATCAAACCTAAAATGTAGCAGGAAGAGTGTAAATCGTCAACATGCTTTACTTGAGATAAATGGAAAGAGGAAGATTCCTTCAGGTGTTTGCACTCACAATAGTTGTGTTAGTGGTTTTAAAATGCACCAATAAGGCCAGAACTATTCTGCCTTTAAAATGCTTGTTTTATAACACTGGAACAGGGTTTTTCAGTAGTTTTTATTACTTTTCTCACATTTCTCATTAGCTTAAAAGTCATGTGTAGAAAATAGTAGGTTTTTTTTTTTTAAATTTTATAAAAAATATTAAGAGTCCAATCCTTGTATTTTATCTGTCAAATATTTTAAAGTTTCTAATCAGTATTTTATTTTTGTTCTGTAGAATGTCAATTGCCTATAATGGCTGTGGCGTTTTTATCAGTGGCATTGTTGATTTCCTTCTCTTTCAATATTGCCTTTCTCATCAAACTCAAACGACGAGCCACTTTAAGCAGAGGTAAATCTAAGGTCTTCTTTTGGGGGGGGGGGGCACTTCTATTGTGCTTTTCTTGTATATAGGAAATTTTCTAAAGATATTCTATGTTCTTTTGTTTACACAGATGCTGATGAATGCTACAACCCACACATTTCCCAGGGAGAAACGTATGTTTTTTTATGTTTTCACTTTTCTAATTTAAGCTTTGTTTTTCGTACATGTAGCTACTAAGTGCTACTTAGTCCAATATATATTAAGTAAAAACACAAATTTCACTATTCAATATTTTCATTTCTTTTTACAGCAGCAAATCAAAACCCATTGCAGAAATTAGCTATAATTTGTTCTTTCATATCTTTCTATAGCCTGTCACAGAATGAAAGGCATTATTTTCATGACCTCAATCATCAAGGGCAGCAGGAAAATCATCACAATCATGATGAGCAACAGGAAAATCCAATCTATGGTAATATCGTGACAGATAAAAGTGGTGAGCACAGACCTGCTTTCTATCGCCTGTAATAGATAAGGAGAAATATGTAAATATGTTTATCAGTGCATGACTCAACAAATAGGAAGTTAAATGGTTTATTGGAATGTTTTATTGTTTTGTCAGAAAAAAAACCAAAAACTTCATATGTAGTTGTGCGAAATATATACTCGCAAATTTCAAGTATGGCTGAAAACATTTTATTTCTAGCATGTGTTGTCACTCCTAAAATTTAAGGATCAATTTTGAGCAGGTTCCACTCCTAAAACTGTGTTAGATTAGTTTTAAATCAGATTTCTTTTTTCTTAATGGCCTTTTTGTATTATTTAGTCAAAAAGTTAATGACAAATATTTTTCACTACATGCTCTACAGAGGCATGCTATGAGATGATGACAGCACGCCGTACAAGACAATATTTGAAGGTAAATATTTTTATAATACTTTAACTAATAAAAATCTTTATATTTGTTTTTACTTGTCTAATTATTAAACTTTCCATTTCTGATTTTTTTTTTTTATATCTGGAATTTATGACATTTTTTTGTCCACCTTGAACAAAGCCCAGAGGATTTAGAAAACAAAAGTCTTTACGAGTATGTGGAACTAGATGGTAGTTGGTGAATTTGTTCTTTTTAATCAGCTGTATTAACACAGAACTGATTTGGCCATGAGATGCTACTTCAGGTGGTAAAAAAATTGCTACAGATACACATTTATAAGACGACTGATGAATTTTGACTCGGTTTTTGCTACTTAGGCTTCAAACATACTGATGGTTCTGCTTCCTCTGTCGTTTGGTCAGCAGGGGTGTTATGAAGACATGTAAAACACATTGTTCATGCTGTTGTCTTTTATGGGTCTCAAAAAAGTAGTGGACATTTAAATTGTGTTTCAGCTCTCTGCGCATTACTAACACTTTAGACAGAACCAGGATGGATTTTTATTGTAAAGTAGTAAAGTGTGACAGTAAATGTTACTTCAAGTAAACAACTAAAATGACTGATATTCAAAAGTATGAAGCAATATTTTTTACTTAACCTCTTTATTACCACCGGGTTTATTTTCTGGTATGCAGGCTCAGTTGATTGGATGATGGATGCATGTTAACCTTGCATTTAGCTGCTTTCCTGCCAAAATGCATTATATTGTGACATTTAAATACGTATTGCATTTTGTGTCAGAAATATTTGCACAGACCACTTTAATCCACTGTGAGATTGTGCTTTCAAAACGGAAAGCAGCAGACATCCGAGTTGCATTGTGGTCAAAAATACTGCAAACCAACACCTGTAACTGTGCGCAAAACGTTCTAAAAATAAATCAGACAAAACCAAATATACGAGAATCTTGAATCCGGTGTATAAGTGTGTTGTTGAAAAAAAAAAAAAGAAGATTAAACCAAGTTACCTTCTTTTGTCTGAAACTAGCCTTCAGAACCTGACCTGAATTATGCCTCACTTGATCTGAAGATGGCGAAGAAACGCAGGAAGAAGCTTCGTCATCTGCAAGGCCAGCAGCAGGGATGTAACAAACTCCAGGATCAGCTGCCAGACCACCTCACGCCTGATGTGAATGCTTTCCATGAGGTTGATGCAGACATGGACGCTCATCTTCCTGCCAGAGACAACAGCACCATGGTTTCACACAGCAGCATATACTTGAACAGTCAACAGATAGCCCAGGAGACAGAGGAGATAGAGAGAGAGAGGAGCGTCAACATGGAGAAGGAGAATGCAGATTGGGATGGCATAGGAGGGGACAAAAAGGGAGAAAGTAGAGAATGGGAAGGAGATGAAGAGAAAGAGGAAAGAATGGATAAACATGGTGGTAGCAATGGGAATGTATCTGCACAGCTCTCAGGAGTAGAAACAAACCTAAACTGCACAGATCATTTCATGAACAGCTTTAACAGTGATAGTAACTAACTAGATAGGCTAGTATCATATTAAGACTGTTTGCTTGTATCAAACTATTCTGAACTTAATTCTAGGTCACCTGAAAAAAACAAACTATTGTGTTTTTGGTGCATGCGTGTGTGTGTGTGTGTGTGTGTGTGTGTGTGCGCGCGTAAGATTAAAAACCAAATAATCTTTAGTGCTTGGTGAGCTTCACAGAGTTGAGCAATTTCCTTTTTTTAATGCAGGCAGTCTCTTGAAGTGTCACATTGAGCAACTGGGGAACTAAAGTGTACCTTTCAAAGCAGAGGATGTAATAAAGTATGTGAAAAAGTAAAAGGAAAGTCTTGTGTGTGACATTTGGAGGTCAAGAACCACGCGGAAATTTGACAATTTACAGAGCGACATGGGGAAAACATCAAATCAACACAGGACGTAAAAAAAAAAAAAAAAAAACTCACTGTTTTGATGTCTCATAATCATCCATCAGCAGATATCTCATAAAAAGGTGTGAAGGAAAAAGATCTGTGTTCCATGGTGGAGGCGATCGTTGTCTGAATGACTCTACATGTTTGTGCACACTTGAGAAGGGCTCCTCAAAAACTGTCAAGAATTAGGACAGCATTATTATTCTCATGAAGATCATCAAACGGGCTCCGCTTTGTATGGACACAGGCAGTGTAAATGTATCTCCCCTGTGGGCACATTGTTTTACACAGTAAATGCCAACAGTGGAGGATTTTTCACATCAGAGTTATGATAAAGGTCATTATGTATCTAATCTATGGGCTAATGCGCCATCTGTCTAAATAATACACCCTCTTCCCCTTCAACCCCCATCCCACCCCACTGTAATCCCTACTCTGCAGGATCATTTATGGCCCTGCTGCCTGCTGACAGAACTGAACTCTGATGTGAACTCAGCAGTCAGTGGCCTGCAGCACACTGTTGACAGTTTTGCAAAAGCTGACAATGACCTACTTCCCCTCGATGGATTAATTTTTCAGCCTGGGGCATTTTGGATGTAACTGTTGCAGGCATATATGAAAAAAGACACTAAAAAAAGACCCTCACAAGTGATTTTGCACTTTCTTTTTGACAGCCAAAAAAGTATAAATATTTGCTAATTCTAAGCAGTCATCAATAAATAGCATCTTCTAACACCAGAAAGCGTTGCTGGGAGCTCTATCTTTCAGTTTGTATCAATCTCTAGATGACATTACTCTGCAAGTGCCATTAGGTACAGGATTATTCTCTGGTCGGTTAGGATGAGTTTAAGCTTTAATGTATTTTGAAAGGGCAGTTTAAAGGCATGATGAATGGTAAAAGGAAAATCATTTCGGGTACTTCCCCTTTATTTCCTACAAAAAAAACAAAGGAATATGAGTCATAGAAAAGTGGCGGTGAGACATGATCGCTGACAGACAGTTTAATGTGTTTGAATGCACTAAATGTTCTCCTACAAGCCTTGAAACAGTAATTTAATGTGCTGAAGAAGAGCATCTAGTGTTCAAAAGACAGGTTTAAGCTATTCTCTAAAGCTATGATAATAGGGCTGGCTGGCAAAGGAGGACATTTTTTAACTTGTCAAATGAACACAATATTTCTTTTTTTTGTTACAGAAATGGTCTTCAAAGGAACTGTTTCCCGCTGTGTTCATCATTTGGCTCTGCAACTAAAAAGAATGCTTCGGTCAACCTAATTAGGCTTTTTTTCTTTTTTACGAGTAGATTTCCCATATGAAACTTGTCTTATTAGTAATATAAATATTGCTTTGAGATGATAGCAGTCACTTTTAGAAAGGATAGATTTTCTGTGGCTCAGATACCATGGCTTCCACAATTGCATATTAGCTGCTGCACTTGTATGCAGGGACTCTCTTGCTCCCTGCAGCAAGGTTTGTGATTTGTAGAATTACTATCCCGAAGCCACTGTAAAGTTAGTTTATAGCAGCCTGCAGTCCCCATGGTGCCTGAAGGCTACAATAAAGTTGGTTTATAGTGACCTGAAACTCCCCTTGTGCTTTAAATTAACAGGTGTTCTTGTATTCTTTATTTTTAAACTTCCTTGGGGGCATTTTATGGAGGAGATAGCAAGAACTAAGAAAAGAGAGTGGTGTAATGACATGTAAAAGTTCCCTGCAGGACGTGAAATGAGAGATAGTAAAATTTGTTGCTGAGTCCTTAAAACCTGGGGCACCTCCAAATATGTGTTGTTGCATCATCTGCTTAAACTGGACTGTAAACCACTGGTGCCCTATTATGATTAAGAGTGTGCCTAAGAAATTTACATTATCTTGTCAGGTTAGGCAGACTAAATACAAGGCACCTCTAATGGCTCTGGTAGAAAAAAAAAAGAAAAAGAAAATAGCTCAGTATATGTTTTATTAACCATTTATTATTGAATGGTACATGTTATTGCTTGTTGCATTAAGAAACAAACAAAATTACTAACCCACTTTCTGCAGGCTAGTGAACTCAGTTCAATGCAGAATTGCATGTTGTGCAAAAAGAAAAAGAAAATATTGCTCTAGTGGATAATAAAAAGGAATCAAATATGAAGAAATGACATAAATAAATAAAGAAGCCAGTTGTTTGTGTGCAGTGCTATTGCACAATCCCTGATGAATAGTAATAGTTCAGAGTTAAAGTTCCCTCGTGGCACTTAAATAAAAACTGTTGTTGAAAGTGTAAGTCTTTACACACTGGTAGCTCCCAGAGGGCAACAGAGGGAAAAGGTAGCATGCATATAATTCTCTCATAATGCTTTTAGCCGGACAAATGTGCTGTTTATCATGAATATCCTCCGATGTTTGCATCTGAGAAGTAATTATTCTTTATTATTCCATTTTGTGTATTTAATTAATTACTTAATTAATTCATTTATATTTTTCTGTTTTGATTATTCTCTAAAGACCATTTCTGTCTTCTGCAATGCAGCAAACAAATTACACCAGTGTGCCATAGGTGGAGCAGTGATGTTTAAAGTTCATGTGAGGTCCTCTGAGACTTATGTTTCCAGGAATTTAGAGGATGATAAGAAACTTTGCTGTGTTACTTGTGATTGACGGAAAGGGAAAGGCAGCTTCCTCGTTCAGTTTCAGGAAGCTGATGATCATCTTGTATTAGAGGTGGTGAAGCGCAGGATCTTTGTCAGTCTGCAAACTTCAGTCTAGTCTGCAGATTCATCTCTTTGTTGAATGAAGCCAGCAACAGTGGTGTCATGTATAAATGTCATGTTTTTATGACAGATCAGTGTATTTGTGGAAGGAAAATAGGAGAAATTTTAGCACACACTGCTTTTAGTACTTTTTTTTCATGGGTGAAGAGTTGTGACTTACCAGTCTGGGTGGTTTGTTAAAAAGTCTGTAGTCTAGTTTCACATGCGCTGGCTCGTGTACACGTTTAGAAGTTGCTTCTCCATTTTTATGAAGACTGTTTGTTTTAAAGGCGGCGCTAAAATAAAAAATAAAAAAAACTGTGAACTTACAAGTTTCAGGGTGTAAGTGGACCTATGTGCTGTTGAGCGTGCCAATGATGGAATCCTTCACTGTCTTTTATGTTTGAGGCGTCAAGTTTACACGCATGGGTAAAAAAATGACCAATATGAAGAAGACTGACTTCATATTCTGACTTCAAGAATGACTAAAAGTGAAACAACTTAATACAATTATACCATTTGTTTCAAGTCATTACTTGAGCAGTGAGTGGGACCAAACATTTTTGTATGTAAAAGCTGTAACATGTTTATTTGTCATTTTGTCACACAAACAGTGAATAACAGGAAAATGCAGTTATTGAACTGAACTTTATCTGTAATCTGTCCACTGGTGTATGAATGTAAATGAATGTGGCTACACATGTAGCTTAGCATAACCAAGTTTGACTGAGGAGTGAATGATAAATGCATTCAATGTCACATACTGTGTGTGCCTTGAAAAGCATGTATAATATGACATAAAGTTTAATTTGATAGTTCCATGTCAGATGGCGTAATAAATGTGTGTGTGATTGGATACTTGAGCTATTATACAATAGTTGTATTTGTTTATAAAGTAAGAAAGAAAAATAAATAAAAATAACATATTCACTTGATTTGTACAATTAATACAATTTTTTTTAAAAACAAAAACATCATAACAACACACATTAAATTACATAGAAATGGATACAGCTCATTTTTGGCCCATGTAGTGTATTAGAGGAGTAGAGACTAAAAATGTTTTTTATTCAGAATCTAAAGAAGTAAAAACTAAAATAAGAATGTTTTATGGTTAAAAACAAGTTCATTGAGGGATAGGCTACCTAGAATTATGAATGATGACAGTTACTTACTCTTTAGAATCTTTTTTTTTTTAATTCTAGGTCTCTTTTGACCCACGACCCTGTATCAACATGGTGTAGCCACAAAGTTAATTTCTTTGCCTCTACTTCTTTGAGCAAGGAGAAACAGGAGGAGCACTGCCAGAGGAATGAGGGCCCGACATCCACGGGTGGGAGTTCTGCTTACAGCCCAACATCGTGCAGGATGTTTGGCATTTGCTAGAGAACACCAAGATTGGCAAAGTTGCTGCTGGCGCCCTTTGCTCTTCACAGATGAAAGCAGGTTCACACTGAGCACATGTGACAGATGTGACAGAGTCTGGAGATGCTGTGGAGAACGTTCTGCTGCCTGCAACATCCTCCAGCATGACCGGTTTGGCAATGGGTCAGTAATGGTGTGGGTTAGCATTTCTTTGGAGGGTCGCACAGTCCTCCATGTGCTCGTCAGAGGTAGCCTGACTGCCATTAGGTACCCAGATGAGGTACCTCAGACCTCTTGTGGGACCATATGCTGGTGTGGTTGGCCCTGGGTTCCTCCTAATGCAAGACAGCGATAGACCTCATGTGGCTGCAGTGTGTCACCAGCTCCTGTAACACGAAGGCATTGATGTTATGGACTGGCCCGCCCATTCCCCTGACCTGAATCCAATGAGCACATCTGGGACATCATGTCTCGCTCCATTCACTAATGCCAAGTTGCACCACAGACTGTCCAGGAGTTGGCGGATGCTTTAGTCCAGGTCTGGGAGGAGATCCCTCTGGAAAACATCTGCGCCTCATCAGGAGCATGTCCAGGAGCTGTAGGTAGGTCATACAGGCACGCGGAGGCCACAGACACACTACTGAGCCTCATTTTGACTTGTTTAAAGGACATTACATCAAAGTTGGATCAGCCTGAGTGTGTTTTTCCACTTTAGTTTTGAGTATAACTCCAAATTCAGACCTCCATGGGTTGATACATTTGATTTTCATTGATAAGTTTTGTGGGATTTTGTTGTCAGCACATTTAAGCATGGAAAGAACAAATTATTTACTAAAAAAATATCATTCATTCAGATCTACAATGTGTTACTTTAAGGTTCCCTTTATGTTTTTTTAAGCAGTTTTTAAGCAGTTTTAAGCAGTTTATATATGTATATACATATATGTACATATATATATATATATATATATATATATATATATATATATATATATATATATATATATATATATATATATATATATATAAATATACACACACACATATATATATATAACTCTGAGTTTTATATATATATATATATATGGATATGTATATGTATATATTTGCTTGGTTTTGTCCTGTGTCCATATACAGTATACGCTGTAGTTCTACAGCGTCACAAGCTGGTGAGGAGTGAGATGTCTTTACAAGCAGAAACAATCTTCGTTCAAAACATGGCGGCGCGCATGTGAATGTCATGTTGCTCTAACCCACTACCCGAATCAGCTCATTTTAGGTGCACTTGGTGAACATTTGAAACTCTCGTGTAAATTAAATTTTGTGGATTTCTTCCTTCATCCATCTATAAATTACTAAACTCCACATATTCTGGATTCGGCAGCAGATAGACTCATGCTAGTGTATTAGCTGAGCAGTAAAATAATAAGATGGATCACGATCAACAGCTGAGAAACGTAAGTCACAGTGCAGGCTATTTGAAAACGATTTAATATAGAATATCGCTTTATATTGACACTGAATCTCTGCGTCTGTTGCAGCTGCGAGATTTCCTCCTGGTTTACAACCGCATGACTGAAATCTGCTTTCAACGATGCTCAAGCAACTTCAACTACAGAAACCTCACCATGGACGAGGTACTGGGAAAGAAGAAGGCACAACTACGCTGACATATGATTGTGGATATAATATAAGTAGAAATGCAGTTCTGATATTGTTGTGTTTTACCACCCTCATAAGTTAATTTCGCCGTGAACGACCAAACATGTTTACACTGTTATTGTTGATTTTCTGATTCCTAAACGACAATCAAAATATCTTGCTGTCTGGTAAACATCAGTTTTGTGTCATGCTAGTGGTCTTTACTCATATTTAGGCAACAAAAGCATCAGAAAGCTCAGTCTCTGTTATAGGAAGGTCCAAGTAAAAACGTTGAATGTGCAGGAAGATCGACTTTTCTTATTACAATCTCCCATGTTGGCAGGTTGCAACTTCTTCATCTGATACCCAGCTGATGACTATCACTGTGAAATTAAATTCTTACAGATAGGACTCTATATCACTGAGTATAGCAACTGATAGTCTGTGGAGAATATGTCTGCATACTCTATGCATACAAGAGTATAATGAAAATAACCTGCACAAGCCATGCATATGTACTGAGTTAGTCTAACAGTCAACATCTAAAACAGGCTTCTTACAAAGGGAAACTAAACAGAAAACATATCTCTAGGACCTATTTAACACTGCCGATGGAACAGAAAAAGTCTTTAATGTACATTAAACTCAGATGGGAGAAAGATGCTAAAATAGAGTTAACTGAAGAAGATTGGTTAAATATTTGTAAAACCATGGCAACTACTTCAAGCTCTGATTTGTAAAGGGAGTTCACTTGGAAGAACACAATGCGTTTCTTTATTACCCCCAGATTTAAGGCACTTCAAAACAAAAACATCTTCATATCTTCTGGGAATGCCCCTGAAATCTTCCCTTATTGGTCAGATGTGGTTAAGACTATTCAGCTGATTATGAAGAAACAACTGGAAAATAGTTTTAGCGCATTTTACTCGGGTAATATAACCGCACTGAAGAAACAAGACCGTTATCTACTTCAAATACTACAAGCAGCCTGTAAGAAGGCCATCACATGGAAATGGCTACAAGAAGAACCTCCAACTATCTCAGAATGAAAGGATATAATACACAAAATCTATGGTCTGGAGTGAATAACTATTCCTGAGAAAATCATTTGAAAAATGTGAAAACATTTGGAAAAAGTGGAGGCACTTCCTTCAGACAAACTCAGATAAAATTAGTTCATAAAGCAGAGAGGATTTTTATTTTCTTTCTTTGATTATTTTGTCAGTCATGTATTCAATAAAAGATATATATAAAAAATAAAACAAGCTACTTAAATGCAGCCATCTCTGGCTGCTTTTAATCTTGACCACATTTCACTCATTACGTAGCAGGTTTATAAGACTGATACATTTTATAGGCTGCAGGTTAATTATTTTTCATTAGTTCGTGTTAAAAGATATTGAGACATATTTCAGTGAAGCTTCTTTTACAGCCTGGTTTGAACTTCAGTGCAACAGCTTTTTTATTTACCATATCATAAAAAAAAATCTGCACCAGATCTGTTTTTAAGTTAGTATTAATTTGTAAAGTCTAAAAATGAAGATGGATGGATGTAATTATTATCATTTTGCTACTGCAATTTATTTTCTTTCATTTCTTTCAATCTGCCTGTTACTCAGCTGTCTTACCACTCTGACTGACTGAATGAAGCAACTGATGCAGATGCATACAGGTGTGTCCTGAAACAAAAGCTTGGAATCATTAGGAGAATGGTGTAGCAGTTGCAGCTCACTGTTAATAAACCACTTGTCAGTAGTTTGAGTGTTGCTTGAAAGCAGCACTCATGTAAAAGTCATGGAAAATGGCAGCTTTTTATTTCTAAGGCAGATACACTATACTAATATATCACTGAATGAATACATTGTTACCCAGATAGCCCTGGCACAAATGAATCCCCCCTTTGATTCATTCAAGAATTTCAATGTACAAACATTTGTGGTAAAATGTAGTTGAATAGAGTTAGAAGTTCATAGACAAATGAGTACTCAAGTACTTCTATTGCTTGTACTCATTACTTCCAAACCTCTCCAAATGGCTGTAAATTTAATGACCGACACATTCTGTAGCTGCACTAACACGGCTTCCTTTTGTGTGTTCAGGAACGATGTGTGGACAGCTGTGCAGGGAAGCTGATCCGCTCTAACCATCGCTTGATGGGCACATATGTGCAGCTGATGCCTCGGATGGTGCAGCGCCGGATGGAGGAGATGGAAAGCAAGGCAGCAGAAGTGGCAGCAGCATCTGCAGCTGTTGAGACTACAACCTCAGAGGCTTCACTAGCATTCGATTCCCCCATCACCTCACTTCAGCCTCCACACCTGCCTCCCTCAATGACTGAAGTTGCACCAGAGATCCCTGACTCAGCATTAAAGTCAGCAGGATTAGCTATTCCCCCTGACGCAACTTCCACAGAGGTCAAACTGTCAGCGACAACACCACTCACACCTCAAACTGAAACTTTAAGCGTTTCAGTTCTTAATGAAGCTGGACCTTCCTATACAGCACGAGTCCCTCGCATACCTGAATCGGGAGGGCAGATAGATTCTGGTCGCCCCAGCTCAGCACCCTCTACAGAGAATGTGTTGATAGCAGCTCCTGCAGCATCTCTATCAAAAGGCATAGTTGGTCAAGAGAGACCCTCAAAGGTTCCCCCACCGTCAAGCCAGTAGTGGTGCTGGTGGTCAAACTCCAAATAAACAGCTTCATTTGATAAGCAACCCAGTAGTGGCAGATTATACATGTATTACCTATCATATTTAAGAAGCAATCTGGCTTCTACATCCAAGTTTTTACTACTTTTTCTCTGTTTTCATATTTAAAATTAAAAATCTTTCGAGGAGTTTTCTAACGGCAAAGAAATCTTAAGATATCACTGTTAAATTATAATAGCTATTGTTTTCCTTTTTTGGCTTTTTTTTTTTTTTTTTTTTTTAAATTTTAAATAAATTCATTGGAGTCATAAATGAAATATGATATAAAGAAGTTTTGATTTCATGTGATTGAGCAGGCGTTCCCAGTGAACTGCTATAGCAAGTAAAATAACATTAACATCACTAGTGATGAATATTATGTTGATTTTGTGATGATAGCAAAATAACAAAGAAATTATTCTTCCTTTTTTATAGTCAAATAGCGGTTGTAGTTCAGTACGAATATTTGCCCCTTAAAGCTCTGCAGGGATCAGTCACCAGTCTGCAATACTGCAAAATAAAAGCTTTTTTAGTTTGAACTTCAAGTACCCAGGCAGCTCAGTTCTGATAACTGTACTGTCCAATCCAAACATTGAAGAAACAAAAAACTACTCTCCAATAATAAACTAGGTTTGCCCTGTTCTTTCACAATGTCTTTATTTAAATGCACCATTGATTACATTTGAGTACATGGAAAGGTCAACCTGCTGTGAGATCTTTTTAACTCTAATTTATTCCACTTGCTCTCAGGGAGCATAAATGCAGTTCATGACCTTTGTCACATATAATCCTACTGTCTCTTCCCATTACTTCCTTCCTGTCCTTCCTCTATCAAGATGATCTCACATGCGTGGCCTCATACCTAAAAGTTATGATCCCCGATGTTATACCAGCTTAGCGTCTCCACTCTTCAACCGCAATCTTTCAGATGCTGTGATATCAGGGATCAACTACAGTTAAGGCTCGTAGAAGAAGTTCTGAGTCTTCAGAATGAATTAGAAAACAGTGGATCATTTTTATGATAGTCTTATCATAGTCATAGTCAATAGCAGTAGTTATTTTTTTCAGCAAATTGCACACTATTAAAACGTACTGGAAAAACAGCATAGATTTTCTATTTTTCTAATTCTGATGTTAAAAGTGTGAAAAATAGACAAACAAAACAAGCCATTTAATTATCATTTCCTGCACTTCATAGTTTGTGTCTTTTTAATCTTTTTTTTTTCAACAGCATTTCATGTGGTGTAAATTATATATTCCAAGCGTTTTTGGCCCAAACTTTTTGCCATGACTCATTCGTGATACATAAAAACCAAATTTACTCCACGCATTGCTGTACCACCGCATTGTCTCCAGCAGGAGGCGCTGCTGCAGCGGTGTGCCAGGCTGCTGGCTAACCGGGGGGCAGAGCTCCTCTCCAGCAGAAGTCCTCCGCATCGAGTCGTAGAGGAGCGGGGCGTGGATTTAACCCGACCAGTCCCAACTCAGACTTCAGTGGAGACGACAAACTTTCCGGGGGGGTGTTTGGAAAAATAAAAATATACGTATATTCCGACAGGAAGTTGTCAGGTAAGAGTTTTTGCTGCGTTTTGTTTATGTTTCTGTTCATGTTTATTGTGTTGCTGTTACTGTAAACGAGGGTCTCTTTACGAACTTAACTTTGACCTAGCACAATGGATTTCAAAGTGATCCAAGAGGCCAGCCCATCCGAAACAAGCTAGGAAGATAAAGCCAAAAGGAAATGTGGGATAACACTTAAAATTGTCATTCTGGTATATACGTATGCTTTTTCTTGTGCAGAAGATAGTTTAAAAGTTGCATTTTTACAAGCACACATTTGCCTGATCTAAAAGCATCAACTTTAAAAATGGTGCTCGGTAAAACTGAAGATTTCAGAAATGTTTGAAGTCGTTAATTTTGTTAAAAGATTGTCAGTGTAATCTGATAATCTGTGAAAGGAGGTGAAAACTTGACTCTTTTGTTTGTTTTGTTTTCTTTGCAAGGGAAACCTAACTAACAGTCTTTAACACCATTCACAGGCTCTATGTACCTGGTTTTAAAAGAGACAGAAAGAGCAAGCCATCAGCCTAGATCAAAGCCATGGATGACATCTTTACACAATGTAGAGAAGGGAACTCTGTTGCTGTCCGTCTGTGGCTGGACAACACGGAGAATGACCTCAATCTGGGGTAAGCAAATCTGTAGATGTGTCCATCTTATTTAAAAATGTGTTAAAATACCTGCAAATTGACTGCTGGTGGATGCTAAAAAAAAAATCCAGTTAACAAAGACAAATAAAGTGTTGGCTACAAAGGAAACCACACCACATTTGGTATGGATAGTTGGTGTGTGTGTGTGTGTGTGTGTGTGTGTGTGTGTGTGTGTGTGTGTGTGTGTGTGTGTGTGTGTGTGTGGAGACAGAGTGATCCTTGGTCAAATAGTTTCCATATTGTGCTGTCTTTGCACGGCTGCTCAGCATCACTCAGCTGCAGTGGTTTCAGTCCAGTATGTGCTTCTTTCTCGTGTTTCTTCTTGTGATGTCATCTAGAAAAATGCTAATAAAATCTCTGGGTGATTTGACTAACATTTTGTAGTGACAGAATTGACTCAGATAACGTAATACAGTCTTAAACTCATCCCACATAACACTGAGAGACGCTGACAAACTTTGGATTTCTGTATTGTATTATGTACTGAAAACTAAAAATGAAGATATTAAAGATATCCCTCTTTTTTCACAAGCTGACATCATACATAAGTCATAAAAACGTGATAAATGTAAAGTTGTTATGGTGATTTTGTGTCCCAGTCTTTCAAAACTTCCTAATTGTTTAGAAACATCTGAAGCATTTTTTTCTGGTTTACATCATATCTGCAGAAGACCTCACAGCTTAAGACCTTGGTTATCTCATTCTTGGGCCAGACCATATATGTGCAGTTTGTTGACACTGATTTGGAGGGCTTCTAGCCAACTACGCAACAGGCAAGGCTATTTCCTCTGTTCAGCTCCATACAGGGCCAAGCCCTCGTTGACAGAGCTTCTCAGGCAGTCCCACATAAACATTTCAGAAACTAGTCATTGTGCTGGAGGCCTTCTTTGGTTGTTACCCTGAAGAAGCTCAGCTATGCAGACAGGCCCCTTTTAACCCTCATTTCCAAAAATGTGTGATAAAAGTGTTATATGCTGATGGGAAATGGGTTGGGAGACTAGAGTAGAATGTGAAAGCAGCGAGACAAGCATTAAATGTCCTTTGAGATCTGCTTCCAAAAGCCAGCGACACAGGAAAATGCATGAAGAGGGAAAAAAAAGGGAGACTTGGAGGGAATGCATTTTCCACCATGTCATTCCTGAGTCTTTTTTTTTTCTTGTTACTTTTTATAGCACAGAGGGTTGGTCAGACTATGAGCTGTCTGTCCACAGTGCTGGATCAGAATTGACAGAGAATGTGGCTGACTGTTATTTCACTTTGGTGTGAGCTAGTACTGTTGCTATTTCCTACAAGCCCGCTGGAGGTTCATTGTTAAACATAGTGCAGAGTTTGTGGCTTTGCAGGGAGTTGGTGTAAAGGGCTGGATTGGGTGAAGGGACCAGTCACACTGAGGTGATAGCCTGGCTTCATGTAGGCCACAGCAGTGCTATGTACACGGTGAATGTCTGTGTTAGCAGGCATTCCAATCTGTGCAGACATATTTACCACTAGGCTACTCATCGGATATAGGCTACAGGCAAAGAAAAAAAGCATGTGCTTAAGTCTAAATAAAGATTAGTAGGTGGTGTGTGAGAACCTGTGTGACTGGGACGAAAAGGGAGCCACACAGTTGGTGTTTTGTCAGCTATTAATGCTATTAAGAAAGTGCCCATATTCTTTAGGAATGCAGTGGTTTGCATTCATCTCCAAATGTCGTTGTCTTAAAAATTTACAGCTGGATATAACTTAACTTGTTGCTGTGAAGTATTATACACATGTTTAAACCAAAACTGGATGAAACTTCATGAGTAAGTTTCTCATTTCCATCAGTTTGTCACAAATGTTTTGGAAGTGATGACTGCTTGAAGTGTTTATTGCACACACACTCACACACCTCAGTGAGTTCTCCTCTTGCTTTGCCAACTGCAGCTGTGTGTAGTTGTTTGTTGGTTGTTCTACCTTTTAGTTTTGTTTTGATTTGAACATTTCTTTCCTCTGCCCTCAAAAACTCCCAAGTTTCTTTCTGCCCATTTTTTTCTGTGAAACACCATCCAATCATCATAGCTGAGTTTAAGCAGACAGTACATCCTATTCCAGACTTCCGAATCCTGTAGATTACCTCTGTCTGGTGTCACATCATTAATGAACTGAAGCCGCTTGAAGTCTTGGAAGCTTCCATTTTGTTTTCTGAGCATACTCTCAGCTTCAGATCACGAGCCATTGTAAACGTTCCCGCTGCTACAGATTGAACTTAACTTTTTCTGACAGGAATGCTGCTCTGAAGTTCTCTGACTTTTTTTTTCCAGAGTTGTTTGTTTGATGAGAAAAACGTTTTCTTTTGATATGGAAAAAATCCTGAGCTCATCCACCAGACTGACTTCTAATATCATTATGTCAGTTTTGACTGTTATTTATGTCCTCAGCTTTGCTGATGGACAACTTCTCACATACGTGGGTCTTGACAGTGAGGTGCCTTCATTTGCAAAATGACACTTTTTTTTTCTCAGACCTACACATAGCTCCCGGACAAATTGTATGATGCAGGGGTGCCCAAGTCCGGTCCTCAAGAGCTATTATCCTGCTACTTTTAGATGCATCCCTTCTCCAACTTGACTAACGGCTGAATTCTCTCATCCACGTGTAATTCAGCTCCACCGAGGTCTGCTCATGAGCCATTCATTTGATTATCACAACTTAGTTTTGGTTCCTAACTCAGCTGGTGAAGAAATGGAAACAGAATAGCTCTCTTCCTAAAATAGGATGCTCCAGATACTGCAGAAAAGTACTGTGACACCTAAACCTTTCCTCCAGTTTAGACGCGAATGCGCTCACATTACAGCTGAGATTCTCTGGTAAACAGCTTCTTCGCCCTTCATACTCTGCTTGTCTTGTGTGTCAGTGATGACCATGGCTTCAGCCCCCTCCACTGGGCATGCAGGGAAGGGAGGAGTGGAGTTGTTGACATGCTCATCATGAGAGGCGCACGCATCAACGTGATGAACCGTGGAGATGATACGCCTTTACATCTTGCTGCCAGCCACGGACACAGAGACATCGTGGTTAAGGTACACACTCTCAGATACAGCTGGACCCTGCATGCTGTGTCTGCATTGCCTGCAGATTTATTTGTTGTCCTGCTGTCTAACTTTTTGACATGTGAATGCCAGCTGATTCAGTGCAAAGCTGACCCCAACACGGTCAATGAGCATGGAAACACTCCACTCCACTACGCCTGCTTCTGGGGTCAAGATGAAGTTGCAGAGGTGCAGTAAGACAAACTCCTCTGACATTATCGGCTGATTAAAAACGCCCTCTTCTGGCCAGAAGTGGCAATTACAGCAAGATTATGACTGCTCACAGCATCTGCACATTTAATGCAAACAATTTTTCTTACAATCTGATCTCTGTTTTAGTACTTAGTAGCCAGCGGGGCCCAGGTGTGTATATGCAACAGGTATGGGCAGACACCTCTGGACAAGGCCAAGCCTCACCTAAGTCAGCTTTTGCAAGGTCATAGATTATTTGTGTGAATTTGAACACAATTAAAATTTCCTTTTTTGAAATAACCAAAGATCTTTTACATGATTTTTTTCTAATTTAATTGATGTTGTACTTGCAGAAAAGGCAGAGAAAATGGGTCAGAATATGACCAAAATCCCATACAAGGAAACCTTCTGGAAGGGGACCATGAGGACACGACCCCGTGGGTGGCTCTCTTCTCACACAGTTGGGATGAATCATTATGTTAAATCAGGATTTGCATGTTTTTATTCACGTTTCTTTGTTCCCACAGGTAATGGTACCCTCAATAAGCAGGCTGGTATTGATTATAAGCAGCTCTCGCTCCTGGCAAAGATCAATGAAAATCAGTCTGGAGAGGTCAGCTGCTCTGTTGTTTACTGCTGCATACCAGTCTATTTCAGCTCCCCAGTTGTTTACTGGACTATGTGCTGTCTTTATAGTTGTGGCAGGGTCGATGGCAAGGGGATGAAATAGTAGTAAAGGTGCTGCAACCGAGAGACTGGACCACCAGGAAAAGCAGAGACTTTAATGAAGAGCACCCAAAGCTCAGGTAATTTACATATCAAAGTTTTTATAAGTATCACAAGAATGGTCACGGCAGTATTATGTTGCACATTTCATTACATTTAAACCTCATGACCTCTTACTGACAGAGGTAAAGCAATGCCCTCAACCAAGACCCTTCACCCCTCCCAACTGCTCTATAGGTGCCTAAACATGGCAGTGCACTGCTCTCTGGGACATCTAGAGATGGATCCAATGCAGAGTCAAATTTTTTAATCAAGTAAAAAAGTTATTATCTTTTCATGACTTTTTCATCACATCCTTGCCCTAAAAGTACTCATCAGAATGTTTATATGTTAAGTTAAAAAGGTTTTAGAGCAGTGATTCTCAGTCCTGGTCCTCGTGATACACTGACCCGCATGTTTATGAGGCAACCCTGCTTTTACACACATGAATGAAACAAATGGCTCATTAACATCATTGCAAATAGGACCATTTGGATAGACTCTTATCTATTGTTTGACTTCATGGTCAGAAGAGAACTTTGTGAGTCGTCAGGGATGGACTATGTAAACAGTGTAGCCAACCCGGATGTAAGGACTGCAAGGATGGAAGACCTCACGGCGTTTGCCTTAAAATACTTACACAGGGCAGGACTTGATTAATTCAAATCTGAGCTTTGGGTTCTTGCTTAATTTTTTTCCAATTTCTATTCCTTCTTATTGTTTTTTTAAAAAAAAAAAAAAAGGTTTATTTATTAGGGTTGTTAGTTATTAAAAATATATAGAGATTAATTGCTGGAGTTACTCAGTTAATTCGCAATTAATTACATATTAATAGATTTTTATCTGTTAATAAATGTACTATAACAGGATACTTATTTTTTTTAATACTCCTGTTAACGGTTCTGTACCTGCAGTTATAGAAAAAGACACTTTATCTATTGCTTGTTATATTTACTCACCTGAGCTTGAATGACTTTACTCAAACGTGCACATAATCCCTTTTATACATCCAGTCTCTCTCATACAGCTTCTGACAGCCTCACCTTCATTTATAAACAAACGTATAAACAGGAGTAGACCGCCTGCAGTGCTCTTTAAGCGTTTCCAACTTCTGTAGTTTACCCAGACCAGCGGTTGAAAGGTTGCTGCTAGTAGAATTACCATGATGTCTCTGCTGGAAGCCGTCCATAACAGACTGTCTTTTCTGAATCAGTTGTTCGCCACACAGCAGGTTATATTTTCGAAGGAAAGTACTACGGTGGTAACTCAGTTCATATCGAAAATAGATAAGAAGGACCTTTGTGTTGTTCAGAGAGCCATCTTGCAGAGCTTTAAAGCTAAACTGCCTGGGTAAAAGAGCCTTTCTGTGTTCACTTCTTCCAGGAAAACAACTGCATTTTTGTCTCACTTCTTGAAACTACGTGTGTGCATTATTGATACTTAAAAAAAACAAAAACAAAACTGCTGTTAAATGGAATTTGCATTAATGCATCATTAACTGGTTAATGATTTGACAGCCCTGATCTTTAAATCTATGATAAATGCAGTAAAAAAAATCTTCAGGTTATATTAGACCTTGCAACTGGATATGAAAACGTGAAACCAGCTCAGCTAAACTTAAAATGGCTATAGGTGGTAAGCATACAGTTTTAAGTTTTTAAATGATAGCATCTTAGTGGTAAGACTCGATCATAAATGGCTGTCAGATATTTTGTTTATTTCATGTTCAGGATCTTCTCACATCCAAACATTCTTCCCGTTCTTGGGGCCTGTCAGTCACCTCCATCTCCACACCCCATCATCATTACCCACTACATGCCCTATGGGTCCCTCTACAACATACTCCACCAAGGCACTAGTAAGTAAATTGCTTTTGCATGCATGTGTGTGCAACTGCTATAATTTATGTTACAAGTTTTTTTTTCCTTTTGCCCCAAAGCAGTTTAGAAGAGAAATGCCACTGCAGAGTGCAGCACACGCAGGAATTCACATACATCTGTCACCCTGTTTCCAAACACTTCACTGATGAATCTGAGAAGCCAGTCACTTAACATTGAAACATCTGTTTCATTGCATTAAAATCTGAATATTCTCATCATCTTTCTCATGCCCTCTTCTTCATTCTCAGCTCTGGTTGTCGACCAAAGCCAAGCAGTAAAGTTTGCATTGGACATTGCCAGTGGAATGGCTTTCCTCCACACCTTAGAGCCAATGGTTTCACGACTTTATCTCAACAGTAAACATGTCATGGTAAGATGATGCCGATGTGTAAGCAAACACTTTTAGAAACTTAACGTCTTAATTAATTTTTATTCAGACATTTGGTGAGTAAGAAGGTGACGTGGTTGGCTTGCAGATTGACGAGGACATGACAGCCAGAATAAGCATGGCAGATGCCAAGTTCTCCTTCCAGTGTCCTGGTCGCATGTACTCCCCCGCCTGGATGGCCCCTGAAGGTATTTAAATGCTGTATTTTTGCACACACACACACACCGTCCATTCTATTGTCCTCTTAACATTGCCTTTAACTTTATGAGTCATTCAATCCCCAACATGATGCACCGTACTGTATAATTTAGTCCCTCTTCAGTGCTACTCATCCTGTTGAAAGAGTTCTCTTTTCTCTTAATTCCAGCGCTGCAGAAGAGGCCTGAAGACATCAACAGAAGATCCGCTGACATGTGGAGCTTTTCAGTGTTACTGTGGGAGTTAGTTACCAGAGAAGTTCCCTTTGCTGATCTCTCACACATGGAAATCGGCATGAAAGTATGTGGCCATTGCATTCTTTGCATCCACACGGATGGCTTGTACTAAATGTCATTTTTCCTTCATTACTCAGGTGGCTCTTGAGGGTCTTCGGCCAACCATTCCACCTGGAATCTCACCTCATATCTGTAAGCTAATGAGGCTCTGCATGAACGAAGACCCGGCCAAGAGACCCAAGTTTGACATGATCGTCCCCATCTTGGAGAAAATGCAGGACAAGTGAATGCCTCAGCAGCAACTGGTCCAGCTCTGCTCTTGTGTTTCATTATCAAACCACTCTTTAGCTTTACTTCAGTCATGTATCTGCTAATCCACTGTAAATATTGCCATGAACCACTGTAGCCACACACAATTTGAACTCCATGTACGTTGCTTGTTTTGTATAAATTAATTTGAGGTTTACATGATCTTGCCTAAATGATGTTGCTCTTGTAAAAATGAAATGTCATTACTAAAATATTTGAAACTTCTTCTTCATGAATTTTCTTCAGTGAGGATTAGGACAGGAACAGATCCAAAGAAACATGTATAGAATGAATGCTTTTATACATGTTTGCTTTTAACTATGTAATAAATGTTTTATATTTATGACAAATTGTACGTGTTTTTTAAATTTTTCCTTTTTTTCTAAGTCCACTTAATTCATGGAAATTTTTTCACATTTGCTAGAATTTCGTTTATTGAAAAACTTTTTTTTTTTTCTCTTTTTACCTGGATGCAGTTGTTATGGATATTTAGCTATATCATACCATAGATTACAGGTGCGTGAAATAAGCTGTATGGAGTGAGTAAAATCTTGTCAATGGTGGGCCACAAGATGGGGCTGAAAGTTTTCAGGAAGTAGATGCTTAACAATCTAACAATATTTTAAAAGTGTGTTTTAAATTTGTGTTCAAAACAAGAGATAATTAGAGTATAAGGAAGTGGGTGTAACATGGGTTTACAGTGGCATTCTTGAAGTTACTGTCTTTGGACCAGCTACTAATTGTATGTAAAGCCTTGAGAGGTTGTGGCAGGATAATAAGGAAATAATAACTATGCTGGTAATTTCCTTTCGATTTGAGATCTGGTCTAAACTGGAGATCATGGGAATGCAATTCTTTATCACGTGTAAAAGTCCAGTTTGCTTCGTGTAGCCATCAGAAGATGGGTAAAGGTGTGGTCTTAAAAAGATGATATGGTCAGCAATGGTACTCCGAGTGGCATTTTAACTATGCCCTAGCAGTACTAAAAGGCCCAAAAGTTTGCCAAAAAATACATTTCTCTTCCACTTTGAACGACCAATATGAGGCAGGATGGATTCATGCTTTAATTTTTATTTCTTCTCACCCTGTCATGTAAGTCTTGAAGCTGCAATAGAGACTCTTCTTACTAGGCAATGGTTTTTCCTAAGTCTCATGTTGTCCAGTTTTGGTGACCTTGTGTAAATTGTAGCCTTAGCTGAGAGGAACTGGTATTGTCTACTGCTGCTGTAGCACATTTCCTTCAAGGTTCACTGTGTTGTGGAAGTGTGAGACCATTATTTCTAAATGAAATTCAAAATTTACTTTGAAAAGAGCAACTGGCTTTCTTTTACAAGGTTCCACTTATCCCTTTTGCTCGTGCCTCTTTTTCTACTGAACTTTTTATTCCCCTCACCTTTCCATTAATATGTTTACAGTACTGTGATCTGCAGCATCCTTGCAGTTGTGGCTTATTCTCCTCAGATGCTAGTTACTGACTGTTTAACCCACTGAACCACCCAGACTAAGAAAACCTCTGCAGGTGTTTTCATTTAAGTACCTGATTAGTCTGGCCCAATGACTTTGCAATATTAAAGTTCTGATAAACTGCAATTTGGGTTTTTGCAAGCTGTAAATCATAATATTCCAAAATAAAACAAATAAATCATTGATTTAAACATGTCAGTGTGTAATAAGCCAAAATTATATATTTTTTCTTACTTAACTACGGAAATGTCTAACTGGGGGGAAAAAAAAACATTGCCACGTGACGAGTCAGCTGACTGACTGTGACATTTACAAAAGCGCGAGCAGCAAGCACGCGCAACAGCAGTCCCAGCTGAGCTCATCAATACCGTTTTGTGAAACTGCTATCGTTTGGTTTTAAGTGGACAAGTTTAAGCGGAACCTGCTTGTGTTGAGTTCTCCCGGCAACTATTAGGGAAGACGACGACACTCCAGGCTTGTTTGGAGGTACAGTGGCAGAATACAGGCTAGTTAGCTACTTTGTTAGCAGGCTGTTGTCGGTTCACATACAGACTCTCCTCTTTCTGTGGGGGTGTAAGTGAGTCATATTAACATGGTAAACTGTTAAGCTACAGTGGAAATGAGTGTTACTTCCTTGACGCTTCTTGCTGTTTGTTTCGTGTGTGTGTGTTTGCTTTTATGTCCTTCAGAGACTCTGTCTGCAAGTAGCTCTAGGCGGACACCTGCAGTCAGAATGAGGCTGCCCACCCTGCTGCCCTCATTGGGGTTGATGACCTGCTCGTTGCTCGTCTTGTTGCCGCTGTTTGGGTCGTGTATTCCAGCACAGCCACCAGTTCAACCAGGGCCTGTGGTCGTGGACCAGTTCAACCGCTTTGGCCTCCGCTTTAACTGGAGAAACCTTTCCTGTCCTCTGTGCAAAGCTGCCTTCACCATCCTTGACATCGCACTTCTGGTAAAGTTAATACGTTTCTTATTCCGAGAAGAAGCTTTAAAGTTTAGATACTGAAAAATATCCACTCGACTAAACAAAAACTTAGTTATCTTAACGATTTAAATTACAACGCCAAAAAATGTGTAATTAATTTGATTAAGTTAAACTAACAAAGTGATTTAATTTAAAATGGTAACTCCAATGGGATATTTTTTTTAAATCCCATTCAGTCGAGTAAATTTTACAGCTTGTGTAGTCTCTAAAATACAGATGCTAAAATGGTCTATTAAAAATAGTTTAATATATTTCATAATTTCCTTTTTATGTACTTCCTAGTTGGGTGTAAGTTTAAGTCAGCCCAGTAATGACAATTTCCCTGTTGCAAGTCATTTAAGTGTGTTTTTTTTTTTTTTTTTTTTTTTTTTTTTTTTTTTAAATTGCATATGTTTTGGTTGTGGGTGTGATCACTCTCGAGGTCTTGTATTAAAACTGGGTTCTGTCATGCCATCAAAGAGTTTGAACTTTAAATGCCGACTTGCATTGAAATGGGTTTTGATCCTGAAATGGAACCCATGAGTCGGTCTTCTCGATTTTCTTGTTTCTCTTACAACCTCTAAATGTTTTAGTTCCCAAATTGAGCAGATAACTGTAAGCATTGTAGTGTTTCTTGGTACAAAGGATAGACGATATAGTGTGACAGCTACAGTGTCTTAGGTTGTCATTTAACAAGACTTCACACCATTGTTTGTACTGCTGTTGCACAGGGTTAAACATTTTTATAAAGTTGATGTGGCGTGTGTCCAAGTTTCTCCTTCCTCAGAGGAAGATGCACACCTATTCACTTTTTTTTTTTTTTTTTTTTCAAATAACTTTGATTTTGTAGCTGACTCAAAGTACTTGCATTGTTCAACAACTGCTGTTATTTCTTTTTAGGGTGGATTAATATTTCCCATTTAAGTTTAAATAATATACTTGTTTTGTTCTGTAGTGTTAATGGGAAGTTGTGGTCTTGCAAGTTAAGTGTCTGACTAAATCAGTTAAATTTTTTTTTTACTTGTAGGAAGTTGAAATGACATCCTATTGAGACACGGTAGTTTAAAGCGTGTCTAACAGTTGCATCCTGTTATCCATCCTTTAATTTTCAGAGTGACACAAATGAGGAACGAGTGGCCCATGCAGTAGGCGAAGCGTGTATCCATCTCCATCTGGCTGACGAGCAGGTGTGTCGAGAAATAACGGAGCTTTTCAGAGACGACTTCATCAGGGCTTTGCAGGAGTCCTTGCTCTGGCCCACTGAAGCATGTGCCTTGTTGGTGGGCCCTTCGTGTGGCAAATTTGACATTTATGCACCCTGGAACATCACTTTGCCAAAGGATCCGAAACCCCCAGTTAAACCGCCCTCTCCTCCCAAACCTGGTTCTCCGCAGAGCAGAGTCCTGTTTATCACAGACATTCACTGGGACAAGGTGAGTGTGAACCAAAGTGAGATCAAACTTGGTCCCATACACTAAGTGCTAATATGTTGTTTAATACAGGAAAATCTTTTCAGTTCATCAAATTACATGAAACTGCGTTTTTATGCACGTCAGCTTTAAATTCAAGGTCACTGAACTGTGCTCTTGAGCTCATGCTCTACATAAACAAGCTTGAAGTTATTGATTTACTTTACAGAATTGTGGCAGACTTGTTTTGGACTGCCCAGTAAAGTCGTTCTTTGCTCACATGATTAGTTTGGGTCAAGTCCTGAAGACCTCTGTGTTGACAGGAGTATAAAGCTGGCAGTGCTGCAGACTGTAAGGAGCCACTATGTTGTCGAAAAGACTCTGGCACTCCCACTTGGAAGAGACGGGAGGCTGGATACTGGGGAACCTACAGCAAGTGTGACCTTCCTCTGCACACTGTGGAGAATCTCCTTGAAAATGCTGCCAGAACTGGACCTTGGGACTGGGTATACTGGACAGGAGACATACCAGCACACAATGTTTGGTCACAAACCAGGAGTCAACAGTTGTCGGAGCTTACAGTCATCTCCAGGCTCATCCACAAGTAATGTTTGGAGTTAATGTTGACTTTATTAGATAGGAGTAGCTATTCTTGTACACTGATGATAAAATGTTCTTTGTTCTTGGAACTGTTAGCTGGCTAATTTACTCCTCTGTCCAGACACCTAGGGCCTAATGTGACTGTTTACCCTGCTATCGGAAACCATGAAAGTACACCAGTGAACAGCTTCCCACCACCTTTTGTTCATGGCAACAGATCCTCTGCATGGCTCTATGATACAATGGCAAAGGAATGGGCACCATGGTTGCCAGAGCAGGCTTTGAAGACTCTGAGGTTTTTTTTTTTTTTTTGTGTTTTTTTTTTTTTTTAAATTTATGTTTTGTTGTTTTTAAATGATCGTTGACAATCAGGCCACCGGGTAGGGACATTTTGACTTTGGTGTGTTTGGTCACTTTTCAGATATGGAGGATTTTATACAATGGAGATTCAGCCTGGTCTGAGGGTGGTCTCTCTCAACATGAACTTCTGTGCACATGAAAACTTCTGGCTGATGGTGAATTCTACTGATCCTGCTAACCAGCTGCAGTGGTTGGTCCAAGTTCTCCAGGCCAGTGAGAACAAGGGAGAGAAGGTCTGTTTAATGCAGATAGTGGATTTTTATTGTGGCTAAAGCTCATGCAATTATTACCAAATCTGAATTTGGTTTTACCCAAGAGGCTTCTTGGCTTTTTTTTTTTTTTTTTTTTTTTTAAGCTAGTTGCTGCTGAGGCTTCAGAAGGCAAGTTTTTTTTTTTTTTATGCTTTAAACTGAAATGTCATTTACTCTTTTTATTCAGGTGCATATCATTGGTCACATTCCACCTGGACTATGTCTTGGCAGCTGGAGCTGGAATTACTACCATATTGTCAACAGGTATGGTTGTTTTAGGCTGAAGGATGCAACTTTTAGAATCACACTAGTGCCTTCAATTTTGTTGAGGTTCAAAGTAACCACCAATGGAAGGAATGATAAAATGTGTTCTTGCCAGTCAGTGGGGTTGTGGATGATTTGTGGATGTTTTTTATATAATCTTCCCCTGTATTTTAGGTGTTTATGTAAATTATTTTGAAAAGCATAATGATAAATGGCACTGCTAGTTTTCACTTCCTTTTTTCTTTCTTTGCATAGCCTCTAGAGATGTGGTACAGTTCTGTGCTAAATCCTTTTTATTGGTTTCAGATATGAGAGTACAATCACTGGGCAGTTTTTTGGCCATACACATTTGGATGAATTCCAGATGTTTTATGATGAGAACAACATGATCCGCCCATTAGGAGTGGCATTTGTTGCCCCCAGTGTCACCACTTATGTGAATCTTAACCCAGGTGAGTCTTATAACTACACGAGTGACTTCTTCATTTTTAGGAGACTTGTGCTCACTTTAATCTAAAATATGACTTTACAGGGTACCGTGTCTACTATGTTGATGGGAATTATCCAGGCAGCTCTCGGCTGGTCCTTGACCATGAAACTTACATCCTGAACCTGACGGAGGCAAACCACAGTCCAGAGTTGCAGAGTGAACCAGAAAAGAACCCCAAATGGACATTGCTGTATCGTGCCACAAAGGCTTACGGTCTTTCCAGTCTCTTTCCCGCTGATTATGATAAGCTGTTGCGGACCTTTATCAACGATGACCATATCTTCCAGAAGTTCTGGTACCTCAGGCACAAAGGACATGTGTCAGAGTCCTGCAAAGAGGCCTGCAAGACTACAGTGCTCTGCTTTCTGCGAAGTGGGCGTTATGATGAGCTAGAGAAGTGTGACCATATCAGTGGTTTTGGGGGAAGCTTGGTCCGGGCTGCAAGACAAACTCTCTGTTGACCTGTGAAAGTTTGGACTGAGGCTGGTGGGAGAAAAGCAATATGACCAAATATGAGCCAAAAATGTCTTTTTGTAGATTTGGAAATCCAGCCTGACTCTTCAGTTAAAAGCCTTCTTGTCAGTGTTAAACATTCAACTGATCCTGGATTTTACAGATGTATTGTAATGTCAATTTTGTGTTGTGGCTGCTTGAAATTGTCCTTTTTTTTTTTTTTTTTTTTTTTTTAAAAGATGTTCTCTTTACTTGAAATGCACAGACTGGTTATGATAGAGCTCTGGTGTCAAACTGGTTCTCAAGGGCCGCCACCTGCAGGTATTTTTTTTTTCTGTTTCCGAACGCACCCGAGAACAGAGTTTAACACCCCTGCTGTAGAGGGGCTGTCTTAAGTTTGCCTGTTGTGCCTTTTTGTTAATGAGGGAATGGGTAAATGTGCCATCATTTAAGGCTCTCTTGCTGCATGAAATGCTGAAATTTTTTAGCTTTACAAAATCAAATGTAGTAAATTGTGACACACAAAGTATGTATTAAACTAGGTTACTGTTAAGATTTACTAGAACTTAAAGATGGTGAAGTGATCAATTGACACTCTTCATAATTTGGATATTAATTTGAGCCACTATTGTGGAGACTAAGGTCAACTTTTCATGTGCCTCAAGAGAAATCTTTAAACCCAAGTTATCAGTGTTCATTGACGTTTACTTCTATTTGCACTTTAACTCTTGATTGGTCAGAACAAGTGTGATGGGCTTGGTGTTTAAACAAAAAAAAAAAAAACCTTACGGCCTAGAATTGTAGCATGATTTGTAAAATGAGTAATATGTTAAGACACTGTATGTATGACTAAATTAAAAAAAAAAAAAAAAAAAAAAAAAAAAAAAAATTGTTGTGCAGGTCATTTTGTATTGGGAAATCCTGTGAAATTCCTTAACCTTTTTAGGTGCTGGAGTTCCTAAAATAAAAGATTTGTTGTGAAAGTGGCTTCTGAAAGGCAAGCTGTAAAAGACTGAAATGAACCAGTGTATGATGAGTTATTTGCATATGATTTTTTCTTATATTCAAACAATTGTCTTACAGCAGAGAAAGCTCTTAACAAGTTTTTATTTTTTTTTATTTTTACATGTATGCTTCTGTATTTTGCTCCTTTTATCAATGACTGAGTCCTCCATCAGCTCAGGTTATTTTTCAAAACTTGATTTCCTGTTCATTTTAATTCAGAAAGAATGTATTCACTCCCATTTTCTTGCAAATTCCTCTTTAACGAAAAACACACTAAATCTGCCGCATTTGAGATCAAATCTCTAACCAGAGTGGCAGTGCTATCAAATGCAGTTTCCTCCAGTGCTGCAAGCTTAGCTTGAGGTGTGATTAGCATTTGTCTCATTCTGGTTAACGCAAACAGAATTGGTGACCTGAGAACTACAGGTACATCTTGGAAAACTACATATTATGAAATAGTTCAAAATCGTGTTACTCACTTTAGAATGGGAAACGCATATACAGATTCATTACACATACAGTGCAAGTATTGAGTTAATTAGTTAAGGGTGCAACATCATGACTTTCTAAGGTTGAAGTTTTTCACAATGTTATTTTCTGAGACACTGCATTTTGGGTTTTCATTATCAATAAGCCACAATTTTCAAAATTTCAAGGGTTGAATATTATGTTTCACTCTGAAATGAATCTAAAATATATAAACTTTTTCATAATTTAATTTTCTGAGATGTACTTCGAAGTTCAGTTCTAAATCATTTTCTATTTTACATATATTTATGCATGCCTGCAGCAACACACCGACTTGAACATTAATTTCAGGTTTATAAATATTTTAAAAAATGAAGCACCTTTGACCATATTGACCATGTAATATCTCTTCTGGAACCCTGTGCCTGGTGTTTTTATTTAGCTTTTTAAATTTTTTTTATATTAAGCAGTAGTGTCTGACAAAACTGTTTTAATGTAATGTTTAATTCAAGAATACACAAGTCAGATTATTAAAGATATTCTACATATATTTAACATGCTTTATATCATAGTTAGACCCCATGTCAACCTACATGTTCCTTTGAGAGGAATACTATTTTTTTTAACAAACCAGAAGCAGGTAAATTTCATGAGCAATAAATAGTATTCAGATTTACCCATCGGACACAATGCAATGAAGGTTAGAAGTTGTTCAATAGGAATCCTTTATTTATCCTTCATACATGCCAAAACTCATCCGAACATTTCTGCAGACATGATAAGTCAACATTTATCATTGAACTTTCATTCATTAGTGTTCAATTTATCTTTTTATGTTCAGAACCCAGCCAAGCTACAGGCTGTTTCTGGTCACTTTTCTTTTATTCAGGTTCTGAAAAAGTCATAGTGACACCAAAGTCCTCCTTGTACAGGTTCCATGTTTTTGGTTTGTGTGGGTTGTCCAGCTCTTCCCTGGGCAAAAACAGCCTGGAGGTAGTATAGAGAGAAAGGAGACATAGTCAGAGCTACTGGCTTCTTCTGACCTACAGAAATAATTGAATCCGAGCAAATCATACATACTTGTCTGTTACGAAGGAAGTGTTGAACCAGAAGTAGAAGGGAACATCTTCATATCCTTTTGGAAGACCCTAGTGATGAAAATAAATGAAAATGCTTATCAGAAGGTAATCTGGAAACACACTAGCTTTCCTAAAACCTGTAAACTGAATCCATAAGCGCCACTCACCGCACTTGATTCAAACATAACCTTCACATCTCCTTCCACCACCGGCCCATTCAGCAGGCTGATGACTGCTGCATTATTGCCCACATCGGGAAACACCTACAAATAATCACAATCAGTTTACTGACACACTCATCTTGACGCATAACATGGAGTGTGTGAAACTTACAGTGCAGTTCTCCTGTTTGGCACACACACACTGGAAAACCAGCTCTTTCTTCACAATAATCTTCATCTTCAGGTCACTACCATCACCTTTACCCACACCTGGACACCAAAAACAGAGCACTTAGATACAGAACAGCCTAGCTGGTGTATTGTAGCTGTGATCTAAAATGCTTTCGGCTTTACCTGCTATGGAGTGGATACGGATGCTCTTGATTTTGAGGCTTTTAGGTGGAGGCAGCTGTCTGTTAAACTTGGTCTTCATAATCTCATAGTACCCCACATATCGGCTCTGCGGTTCACACGGAAGTAAAATTTGACATATTCAGTTGTTCCGACTATACATTTCAAAACAAAAAGCAAAAAAAAAAAAAAAAAAAAGACTACACCAGGGATCCCAAATTTCAGGCCTCTTGGGCCAGTGTCAGAATATGATATATTGTCACTAAACCAGCGTCCCGGCACAATGAAATCAATTCCAGTATAACTCATGTAAAAGCAGAAAAAACACACATCTGACAGCACCAGGCAAACTGAGACAGCAGCCACGGAGCGGCGCACCGACATGCATTTGATGCATTCCTGCTGCAACACAAATGGTTCGAATAAAATGGTTCTCCAAAAGATTCTTGTCAAGTCCTCCACAACCCAAACATTTATTTGAGTCAGGTGTGCTGCAGCAGGGAGAGGTTGAAAACCTGCAGAAAACTGACTCAAGATGATGATCCTTGGACTACACAGTACTCAGTTACTCAGCGCAGCACTCCATTTGAGATCGGACTCAAAGACCACAGCTGCATTTCTGAATCTCTAAGCAAGGCTGGTTTTAAACTTGCATTTGTGGACGCTGAAACCAACCATGTTTATTGACCATGGGTTGTAGAAGCATTACATGGCCCCAAACAGCGACTTCCATTGAAAATAAAAATCTTGCCTTTTTTTTAAATGGATTGCTACTTGAGGGTCTGCAATCCCAGCTAATAAGTATACAGTAGTTTGTCCAAATTCTCTGAACCTTCGGAAATTCTGTCACAAATTTTATGCAATTTTAAGTAGAGAAACATTCTAAGATTTGGTAAAAATTGAGCAATTAGATCAGGCAGTCCTTCAAAATAGTTGAATCCATATGTAAAGTTTGTATAATGCATTTTTTTTTAAACAATACATCAAATTATTCTTTAAATGTCATATTCAAGATGAGCATGTTTGTTCTTTTCCTACATTTTGTTCATGTTCTAATTAATGTCTTTGTGTTATTAAATTATAGTGTTAAACATTTTCATAGTGTGCAAGTTTTCTAAACAGGGTTTCATTACTGTTTGCAAATATATAATCAGAAGACAGTATGACTGCAGTCTGGATTGAATTATACTCTTCACGCTATATATGCTCCCTTTAGGCAAAATTATTAGACAGCGTGGAATAAACTTTCATTGTTATGCAGATGATACTCAACTATACTTATCCTTTAAACCAGATGAAACAAATCAGCCCAATAGGCTACAAAATTGTCTCATAGACATAAAGACTTGGATGTCTAGAAATTTTCTCCTTTTAAACTCAGATAAGACCTGGATCTGAAAAACTCAGAGCTAAATTCTCCAGAGTTGTAATGAACCTGGATGGCATTACTTTAGCTTCCAGTGCTACAGTGAGAAACCTTGGAGTAATATTTGACCCTGACCTGTCCTTTGGCCCACATATTAAGCAGGTTACTAAAACAGCCTTCTTTCATTTACGTAATATAGCCAAAATTAGGGACATTCTGTCTCAGAGTGATGCAGAAAAACTGGTTCACGCTTTTGTTACTTTGAGACTAGATTACTGTAACTCTCTATTACTGGGCTGTCCTAAATATGCCCTGAAAAGCCTTCAGCTGATCCAGAATTCTGCAGCCAGAGTCCTGACCAGAACCAGCAGGAGAGATCATATTTCTCCAGTTTTAGCCTCTCTTCATTGGCTGCCTGTTGAATCTAGAATAGAATTTAAAATCCTTCTCCTTACATATAAAGCCCTCCACAACCAGGCACCACTATATATCAAAGACATCATAGTTCCTTATATGCCAACCAGAGTACTTCGTTCGCAGACTGCAGGCTTACTTGTGGTTCCTAGAGTCTCAAAAGAGCCGAGCAGGAGGCAGAGTCTTTGGTTATCAGGCCCCTCTCTTATGGAATAAGCTCCCAGTTAGTGTTAGGGAAGCAGACACCCTCCCCACCTTTAAGACTAGGCTGAAGACTTATCTTTTTGATAAGTCCTATAGCTAGGGATGGTTAGCATCCCTTAGTTATGCTACTATAGGTTTAGACTGCTGAGGGACATTTCCTGATACACTGAGCTTCTTTCTCTTTATCTCTCTCTTTTACCCCCCCCCCCCAATAACAGTGTTGCATCATTAACATGTATGTCTCCTGTCTCAGCAGGTCTCCCTGGCCGGGAGTAGCAGTTCCTGTTGTCTGTTGTCTTTCTGTCCTCTTCCCCCCACACAGCAGAGGCAGATGGCTGCCTGTCCTGAGCCGGGTTCTGCCGGAGGTTTCCTTCCTGTTAAAAGGGAGTTTTTTCCTTCCCACTGTCGCCTGTGTGCTTGTTCAGGATGGGAGATTGAGTTGGACTCAACTCAATCTGTTGGTTTCCTTATATAGGCTATTATGAATTGGCTTTCATTATGTTTTCCTCTCTGTCTGTAAAGCGTCTTGAGATGGCATTGCCGTGATTTGACGCTATATAAATAAAGTTGAATTGAATTGAATTATTCTCAGAGTAAACATACTAATGATCTAGTAAATGAGCCCAAACTGGAGAAAAATGTTTTATCCATCCATCCACCTGCCACTGTGAGGAGCTATTCAGAAATATAGGACTTTTACAAATGCTGTGTTTCATTGTAATTTAAGAAAGATAAAAATTCTGACTCAAAACGCCACTGAAGCCCTGCCCTGTATGCAGACTGTTCTTACCTGGGAAGGAGTCTCCACCCCCTGAAACTTGGAGCTCCGACTTTTATCTGTCCTCCTCTCGCCAAAATACTCCAGACTGTCCTGGTGTAGGACAAGAAATGAACGTAAGGAAGTGGCCTCGTTTTAAAATGCTAAGTTTATTCATTAACCCTGGTTCGAGGAAATCTCTAACAGAAATGTACCTGTGCACTCTCGAACTGGTCACTGTCTATAAGCCAGGTGCAAACCATGGTACCTGTGCGACCTGGGAAAGGAAGTAGAAATAAGAATTTTTAAAAAATTAGAGAGTCAGATAATTCTTCCAATGATTTAAAAAAAAGTGAAGGAATCAATAAACACCACCTTTTCCTCCTTTACAGTGAATAGCAATGATGTTTTTTGAATCAGCAGACATCCAGTCCCTTACACTTGCTGTGTATTTCAGCATGTCTCTGAAACCAGCACAGACACTGAGATGAGCTGCCAACTGACACAGTAAACCTGGAGAGCAAGTTTCTGGTGCATCCTCTTTCTATAGATGGATGGGACACTTCACAGAGATTTTTGTGTTGCATAAACAAGTCTAGAAAAGAAGTTTTAAATGCAAGATTAGAAAAGATTTAAGACAAACACAATAAGACAAGGTTACACACTCCAAAGCAGGGACATTGTGGTCATCGATGAACACTCGTTCAACTCTGTAATGAAAAAACTGGGGGTCGTAGCCTTTCTCACCTGGAAAAACAAAAACAAAACTGTGATTATCTGTGTTGTTTAACATAATAAGATATTCAGGACTTATAACTAGAGGAGTCCTACTCACTGCACAGGTTGTAAACTTTGTAGTGGTCTTCATGTTTAGTATCCAGAAACCTTGCAACCTCCTGGAAAGGAGTGAGGGCAGTTTATTATTGAAGGAATGAGTGACTGAGAATGGATTTTTGTGAATAAAAAAAGAGGAGAAGATGGACTTATGTATGTTAAGATTGACACAACTTGCCTTTATCGGATTCCTATAGAAGGCCTGCTTACCAGAGGAGGGGAAAGACATGGCAATGACACGATCTGAGGAGGTGGGAATAGATGTAAGCAAAGTACATCTTCTTTAAGTGTCTTTCTTTTTTTTTTTCTTTTTTTTTTTAAAACAATATACATGCCAAATTCAGTTAAGGTAGTGCAAAATGACAACAAAGAAAAAAAAACAAAAAACCTTATAAAAGCACAAAGCTGTGACACCTACCGGTGACATACGTCAGATCAAGGTCAAATCCATCCTTTTGATAACGTCTCTTGTTCTCAGAAATCTAACAAAAGTAAAAAAAAATTTACTCGTCAAAAGTTATCCAATGCTAACTCCACAACGTTCTGCAGGACTGCCAACAACCCAAACAGGGTTTTAATCACATCTGCCATTGATATACGCTTCCTGGATGATCCTCTTACCATCCTCCTGGTGACTTTCTCCAGCTCTTTCTTTTGAGCGGCCAGTCTGAAAACCCTCACCAGGATTATTATTCTCAAGAAGCGCAGGAATGTCACAACCCTGGTACAGAAACCATTGAAAAACTCTTATAACCATTATTCTGTTTAACATTGTAACGTATGACATAATTCATAACAAGACCAGTATGTGCTCAAAGTGTAATTAATCTGCTGTGATTTATCCTGTAGAATGAAAAATACAACTTAATTTCCCGCTCCTACTTGTGCCAATCCAAGTGTATGATTCTATACCAGCCAATTCTCTGAATACACTATTGAACCTTTGCCGCTGTTGCTATTGCATCAAATAAAGTTATGGTCTGCATTTCATCTTTTCAGAGCATCAGCTGCATAATTATTTTATTTTGAAACTTATAACTGAATGAGAAAGAAGAAAGTCTGAAAGCTGCAGGTGCAAAGATGTTGTAAATTCAGCAAAATATTAAGGAAAGTGAAGAAGTGAAGTGAAGAAAGTGATGCAAGCAAAGATGAAAATGAGTGAGAGCTAAACAGCTGTGCAGCCAGCAGTCCTACAAGGATCCAATCAGCTAGCAGAAGTGGAAACATAATATGTGATTTCAACAGAATTAATAGTTTGAATTATTTTTCCATTTTTCTGAGTGTAATATATTTATCGCCATATTAAAAATCTTTCAGGTACCACAAACATAATTGTTATTCTAAGTGAGTAATTGTTTATACAGGAGAAAACACACACCTAGGGATGAGGCTGGCCCCTGACAGGTCACTGAAGGTGTAGATCATGGTGACCACCAGCGTGATTACAACCACGCAGGCGTCTACGATGTTCAACTTTGAGCTGAAGTACACTTTGAAACTGCAGGGAGGCCAAGACAGGATACAACAATAAACTGGTTTACACAATGAACAAATTAACTGACTCACTGACTCAGTACTGGCATCTTCCAGAACCACTTTAAAACATGCCATGAAGTTCCTGTAACGCCTCTCTTCCGAACTTCCTGTTCAACAGTGAACGACACTATCTTTCTGCTGACACAGGAAACTGGGAATGTTTGCAGCACTTTCTCAAACGTTTCCTGTTCCTCACACAAAAGCGTGATATGTCAGGACATATACGATTCCAAGCTTCATTGTCAATATTTTCCGCATTTATTAGTAACACAAATCACTCTTAAAAACAAAATATTCTTCCTGGAGTCCAAAATAAGCAAAATGACTGAAAGAAGCAGGAACACAATAATTAAACTATCACGCATGACTTGTAGTGTTGATACAAAACTGAATGCAAGACCTCTTTCTTCTCCGCTCACCTTTCCACATACACTCGCAGGAGAACATCAGCAAGGAAGAAGAAGGAGATGGTGAGAGATATGGCTTCTAAAGCATTTCCAACGTCTCTGCTCTTTGCTGGCAGTGAAAGGTCCACAATTACGAGGACAAAGTCCACGATAATCAGTACCACTCCAAATACACTGTAGAAAACAAGACAGGTGTCAAGATAAAGAAAACTTGGCCAAACACAAACCAGCCAGAAGAAAATTCACAACCAGCTCACAACAAGCAGACTCACCGAAAGCCAAAGGACATAACATACGGGGTAATCTTCTCACGAATATTGCTGCAAAGGTTGGACAGAGGAGTCAGGATTTTCATTCAGTTCAGATGAAATGGAAGTGTTTGTAATGCAGAGCTGACCAGCAGAGCCTTACTGGGTGTTTGACACCATTGTCCCTTCTTTTCCATCATCAATCTCCACTTTAGCATCTTCCATCTTTGCAACGTTTCTGAAAAGCAGAAAAGATCATTAGAAGAACATGTTTCCAGGCTGCTTTAATGAAAGAAAACACACACGCACATTCACACATACTATTTAAACAAATGTGTTTCTCTCACCCATTTACTCCTGAGTCTGACCCAGGGTTGAAGTAGACAGACATGATGTGTGTGTCTCTTGCTTTGTCCTGAACGTCCTGATTTTTTTTTTTTTTTGACAAAAGCGTCAAAAATGTGCCCTAAAACACCAATTAGTTATATGTCGCTCATTTCTTCTCTTGCTATTTAAAGGACTTGCACTTCCAAATCATACCTGCGGTATTTCACCCTTCATGCAAACAAAACAAACAAACAAAAAAAAAAAAAAATGCAGGAAGAAATAAAGGCTGTGGTAGAAGGTGAAGCACAAAATTCAGCTGCACCGACCACCATCGGTGTAATCACCCTCCACAGTCACGCCGTCTTCTTTGAGTTTTAAGATTTCACAGCAAATGACCCACGAAACAGTCAGTCGCACCCGCTTACCGTTACAACTGTCATCCGTGAAATTATACGACAGTTTGTCTTGTGACTTCTTGTGGCACAGAGGAAGACGGCTCAAAGGTTAACCGGGTAGACTTGTCCTCTCCATCCACTACTCATCTCGGGTTTTTTTTTTTTTTTTTGTGCAAACGTTGTAGTTTCGTACTTCCTGGACTTCCTGCGCTTCAGTGATCAGCCCTGTTTTTTTTTTCTTTTTGGCTCCACAATCACTCATCTTTCCTCCTCAACCTACTTTCACAACAAAATCTGCCTGAGTTTGACCATATAGTCATCCAGCCGAGTTATTTAAATTACCAGAAGCTTGAAAAGTAGGTCAACCGACCGCTGTCCTCCATATTCAGCTCACTCCTCTGACATCTGGTTTGAATTTGTGCATTCCTAAACACTTAAAATGTTACACACATTCCCCAAAATAGTTGTGTTTGAGGTTTTCTTTACCTAAATCTACGGTTGCTTATGTCAAATAAGACTTTTTGGCAAACAAAGGGAAACATAGCTAGATTATTCTTGCAGAAAGATAAAGCATTCATATTGTGCAGGATTGTAGTTCACATGGTTTTATGAGGTACACATTATATTACTTAATATTACCAGGAAATTGCTCTTGCACTTTGGTGGGGAAGTCTGGTCACGGTTAGTTTTCTGCCACTCATTTATGTTTGAGGTACTACAAACAGGGGATGAAGACCCTCCTGGTCCTGCATATATGATCAATTTGGTATTATGTTAAAAAAGAAAAAAAGACAGAAAGTTCAACTTTACATTTTTCCCACTGGCCAGCAGAGGCCATCATTGCAATATCTGTATTTACAAAACATCTCCTGATATATCTGCGATGGACTGGCGAGGTGTCCAGGGTGTACCTTGCCTTTCGTCTGCTGGAATGCTGCTGGAATAGGCTCCAGCTTCCCCGCGACCCTATGTCGGACTAAGCGGTCGGGATAGTGAATGAATGAATCAATCTCCTGATGTATTGCAGTGTGATGTTTGAGAACACAAATATTTGCCAAAGCTACAAACTACCAATCGTCTCCCACTCACTTAAAGCCAAGACAGGTTCATAACATGGAGTGGTGTTAAAACAACAACAAAGAAAAAAAAGTGGTGGATGAAAGTTTAGCAGATTTAGTTTGGATTCATCTCTCTCTTTCTCTGTCGCTGTGAGTGTGTGTGTGTATGTATGTATATATATATATATATATATATATATATATATATATATATATATATATATATATATATATATATATATAAAGAAAAGTATTCAATTTATTAGTATAAAAATTGCTAATGTTCTTTCCAAGTTCTTCCTCTTGCAGTGCAAAAACATGGATGACGGATTGATTTGTGCTTTAAAATTTTCCTTGGTCCCTCGATGTGTTTGTAAGTGGATGTTTCTTTGTGTTGGCCTCGTGATGGACTGACGACATACCCTGCTTCTCACTTGATAGCAATTGGCATAACCCTGTTTTTAATATTTTTAAATAATGCAGAAACAAATAAACAACACATAATGGAGACATTTTCCCTCCAAATGAAAGTTTACAGAACACTAAATTACTGAGCTAATATTACAGTAATTGTATGAAATAGAAAATGTATAAACATTTTAGTGTTTGTTATTTTGTCTTATTCAAATGGATTTCAACCACTCCAAACAAGTCACATGTTATTTTAAAATATGTATATTATAGTCAACCCTGGTTGACCCTGATGTGCAATTAATAAACTTAATTTAAAAAGGACAGATTTTAATCAATGCTTAGGAGAAATGTTGATTTGAAAACTACTTTGTTTCTGACTGTATAACTTTTTCATATCAAGACAAAAAAAAAAAAGTTATCTTGACAGCTGTGTTGGTACACTTTGTGAGGTATGCAGTACTTTCTGTCCACAAGGACACTGACAGCTTTGAAAACAGCTTCACCTTCCCAACTTTTTAAAAGAGTAAAAATGACCAGCTGGCTTGAGTTCAGAGTTTGGCAAAATTGTTGGGGTGTGAATCCTCTAATGTGGACCATGCAGAACTGACCCAGCCTATAAATATTCCTGACATGTTTGAATGGAAAAGAACAAAGATCCTCGAGAAAACAAGTGGAAGCATTGTGAAATGGAGGTAAGTTGGAAACTTTATAAATACTCAAAATGGGTTTGATTTTTATTAAATTTTTATCAATAAATATTTCCATCATTTCAGATAAATATTGCTGTGAAAGAGTTCTCTCGCAGAGTTATGTCTGTGTTTCTGTTGTTGTATCTGGTTTGGCCAACCATGGGCTCTTCTGCACAGCTCTCAGTATGTAGCTTACACAATGTCCCGTCCCTAAGTAGAACAATCATTTTGAAAACAAATGTTATTTATACCTTCAAAATGTTTTTCTCATTTAAGGCAAATGACTCATGTGGGCCAGAAGTTGTGGCTCTCAGAAGAAGCATAAGGAAACTGGAGAATACACTTTTGATCAAGACTTGGCAGGTTGAGCACCTGCAGATGCACAAATACTTCCAACCGTTTCAGCCTGTTGCTACTGATGGTAAACCTAAAACTGACTCAGCTTCTGGGGTAAATCGCAGCGATAGCCTGGATAAGACGCTGACAAAACCCCTTCCACCAGCTGGAAATTTGATTGTCCATGACAAAGGTAAGAAAATGAGTCCAAGCTGTGTGCCTATTTCATACTCTGTTCCAGATCTAGGTGTGTAAACTATAACACACTGGGGAATTCCTTCAAATTATTTTATTTTGACAGGGTTTGTACATGATTTTATACAGAAATAGTACATTTGCATTTTGGCAGTTACAATAAATACAAAGATAATCCGCTTTCTCTAAAACCTTTCCAATCCTCTCCTCCTAGACTGCTCTGAACTATTTGACAGACGGAAACCACCAAGTGGTTTTTATCGCATCAGACCCAAATTACAACAGGAGCCCTTTTTAGTCTACTGTGATATGGAGGATGGAGGAGGGTGGACGGTGTTTCAAAGACGAAGGCATGGCAAAGTGGATTTCAACAGGTATTTTAAAAAAATGAAAAGTAAAACAAATATAATCAAGGCTCTGAATGACAATGTAGGTGCTGTATGAGATCCACTCAAGGTAAATGATTTTTCAACACAAACCAACAGTTATGATGTCTTCCAGTCAGGTTTTAGACAGCACCCCAACACTGAGACTGCTCTGCCCAAAGTTATTAATGACATATCTTTGTATACAGACAATGGAAAAATGTCTGTCTTCGTTTTACTGGACCTCAGTGAAGCATTTGATACAGTTGCCCACAATATATTACTCTGACTGGAGAGCTGGGTGGGTCTCTCTGGCACTGTCCTAAACATACTTCAAAACATACTTAGAAAACAGGAAGTACTATGAGCAGACAAGAATTACATGTTGAGTTCCCCAAGGTTTCATCCTGGGGCCTCTGTTGTTTAACATCTACATGCTCCCACCGGCACAGGTTATGCAGAATAACAACCTCAGTTACCACTGCTACTCAGATGACATACAGATTTATATTACAATGTCACCAGGAGACAGAGGACCTGTACAAGACCTTGGTAAATGCATTGAGGACATTAATGACTGGATGTGCCTTATCTTTCTTCAGTTAAACAAAAACAAAACTGAGTGGATTGACTTTGGAGCCAAAGAGAAACAACTGCAGGTCAATTCAATTCAATTCAATTCAACTTTATTTATATAGCGTCAAATCACGGCAATGCCATCTCAAGACGCTTTACAGACAGAGGGGAAAACATAATGAAGGCCAATTCATAACAGCCTATATAAGGAAACCAACAGATTGAGTTGAGTCCAACTCAATCTCCCATCCTGAGCAAGCACACTGGCGACAGTGGGAAGGAAAAAACTCCCTTTTAACAGGAAGGAAACCTCCGGCAGAACCCGGCTCAGGACAGGCAGCCATCTGCCTCTGCTGTGTGGGGGGAAGAGGACAGAAAGACAACAGACAACAGGAACTGCTACTCCCGGCCAGGGAGACCTGCTGAGACAGGAGACATACATGTTAATGATGCAACACTGTTATTGGGGGGGGGGGGTAAAAGAGAGAGATACAGAGAAAGAAGCTCAGTGTATCAGGAAATGTCCCTCAGCAGTCTAAACCTATAGCAGCATAACTAAGGGATGCTAACCATCCCTAGCTATAGGACTTATCAAAAAGATAAGTCTTCAGCCTAGTCTTAAAGGTGGGGAGGGTGTCTGCTTCCCTAACACTAACTGGGAGCTTATTCCATAAGAGAGGGGCCTGATAACCAAAGGCTCTGCCTCCTGCTCGGCTCTTTGAGACTCTAGGAACCACAAGTAAGCCTGCAGTCTGCGAACGAAGTACTCTACTTGGTATATAAGGAACAATGAGGTCTTTGATATATAGTGGTGCCTGGTTGTGGAGGGCTTTATATGTAAGGAGAAGGATTTTAAATTCTATTCTAGATTCAACAGGCAGCCAATGAAGAGAGGCTAAAACTGGAGAAATATGATCTCTCATGCTGGTTCTGGTCAGGACTCTGGCTGCAGAATTCTGGATCAGCTGAAGGCTTTTCAGGGCATATTTAGGACAGCCCAGTAATAGAGAGTTACAGTAATCTAGTCTCGAAGTAACAAAAGCGTGAACCAGTTTTTCTGCATCACTCCGAGACAGAATGTCCCTAATTTTGGCTATATTACGTAAATGAAAGAAGGCTGTTTTAGTAACCTGCTTAATATGTGGGCCAAAGGACAGGTCAGGGTCAAATATTACTCCAAGGTTTCTCACTGTAGCACTGGAAGCTAAAGTAATGCCATCCAGGTTCTTTACAAAACCGGAAAATTTAGCTCTGAGTTTTTCAGATCCAACGAGAATTACTTCAGTCTTATCTGAGTTTAAGAGGAGAAAATTTCTAGACATCCAAGTCTTTATGTCTATGAGACAATTTTGTAGCCTATTGGGCTGATTTGTTTCATCTGGTTTAAAGGATAAGTATAGTTGAGTATCATCTGCATAACAATGAAAGTTTATTCCATGCTGTCTAATAATTTTGCCTAAAGGGAGCATATATAGTGTGAAGAGTATTGGTCCAAGTACAGAACCTTGAGGAACTCCATGACTTACTGTAGTTTGGGAGGAGGACTTGTCATTTACATGAACAAACTGAAGTCTATCAGATAAATATGATTTAAACCAGCTTAACGCTGTACCTGTAATTCCAATCACCTGTTCTAGTCTTTGTAACAGAATGTTATGATCGACTGTATCAAATGCAGCACTAAGATCAAGCAAGATAAGTACGGACACAAGTCCTTTGTCTGAGGCCATAAGAAGGTCATTAGTAACTTTCACCAATGCTGTCTCAGTACTATGATGAGCTCTAAATCCTGACTGAAACTCCTCGCATAAATTATTTCTGCTCAGGTGGGCATGTAGCTGAGCTGAAACTATTTTCTCCAGAATTTTGGACATAAACGGGAGGTTAGATATAGGTCTATAATTTGCTATCACCTCTGGATCCAGAGATTGCTTTTTAAGTAAAGGCTTGATTACAGCAGTTTTAAATGATTGTGGTACATATCCTGTCACTAAAGACATATTGATAAGATTTAGTAGTGATGTATTAATTAAAGGGAAAATGTCCTTAAAGAGGCTTGTTGGGAGAGGGTCTAAGATACAGGTGGATGGTTTAGATGAAGCTATTATTTTAGTTAATTCAGAGGGTTGGACAGGACAGAAACTATTTAGACACAAGTCTGATCCTGGTTCTAAGGATGCTTCGGAGACCACAACAGGCTCAACATTATAGGTAGAAGGAAGAGTATTGTGAATTTGATCTCTAATAGTGTCAATTTTATTCCTGAAAAAATACATGAAATCATCACAGCTAAGTGAGAAAGGAATACATGGCTCCACAGCGCTCCGGCTCCTAGTAAGCCTAGCTACAGTGCTGAAAAGAAACCGAGGGTTGTTTTTGTTTTCCTCTATCAATGATGAATAATAAGCTGTTCTTGCCATACGTAAGGCTTTTTTGTATACGCTTAAACTTTCTTTCCAGGTTAAGTGAGACTCCTCTAGTCCTGATGAACGCCATCTGTTTTCCAAACGCCTTGATGCCTGTTTTAGAGCTCGAAGCTGGGAATTAAACCAGGGAGCCTTCATAATCTTACCTAATTTCTTCTTCTTTAGGGGAGCAACATTATCCAAGGTTGTACGCATTGAAGCTGTTATAGTATCAGCATGTTGATCAATCTGAGCAGGAGTAAGGCTTAAAGGGGGACTCTCGGTCATGCTAACACATGGTAGATGTGAAAAAATTGATTCAATTGATTGTTTAAATTTTGTAATATTATTGTCTGATAAACATCTACTATAGTAGAATTTATTTTTGGTCAGTGAGTAATCAAATAAAGTGAATTCAAAGGTTAATAAGAAGTGATCGGACAAGACAGGGTTTTGAGGAAATACTTTGAGCTTATCAGTCTCAATACCATATGTTAGAACAAGATCAAGAGTGTGACCATGAGAGTGAGTGGCTCCATTGACATTTTGTGAAAACCCAATTGAGTTTAGAATAGAGCTAAAGGAAATGTTTAAACTATCATTTTCAACGTCAACATGAATATTAAAATCACCTAGTACAATGACCTTATCAGTAGTCAGCACTAAGTCAGACAAGAGATCAGAGAATTCGGTCAGAAACTCGGAGTAAGGTCCAGGTGGGCGATACACTAATGCTAAAAGGAGCGGTTTCTCTCAATTCCATTTTGGATGAGATAAATTTAATGTCAGGAATTCAAAGGATTTATAGTTAGTTTTGTGCTTAGGATTAATTAAAAATTCTGACTTAAAAATAGCTGCAACACCTCCTCCTCTGCCTGTAGTTCTAGGAATGTGAAAGTTTAAATAGTTAGCTGGCGTAGCTTCATTAATACTAACATAATCCTCTTGCTGTAACCAGGTTTCCGTAAGACAGAATAAATCAATGTGGTGATCACCTATCAAGTCATTGACTAATAAAGACTTATTTGGGAGGGATCTAATATTCAGTAGGCCACACTTTATTGTCTTATTTTCAGATTTTATTAGATCCATTGTTTTTATTTTTATGAGGTTTTCACGATTAACCACAGAAGTGTTTTTGTGTTGTTTAATTCTTACTGCTGGGAAGTTGTATAAGGTCGGAATGGGATTTTGGGTGGGCGGCGGCAGGTGGGAAGCTGCAGAAAAGTGTGTAGGACTACAATTCTGCCTCCTGATCCCAACCCTGAGTTGTCAATTTAGCTGACTAATAAAAGAGTCCATATTGCTAGATAAGAGAGCGGCTCCATCCAACGTGGGATGGATGCCATCTCTCCTAATAAGACCAGGCTTTCCCCAAAAAGCGCTCCAATTATCTATAAAACCCACGTTGTTATCGGGACACCACCTAGACAACCAGCGGTTGAAGGATGACATGCGGCTAAACATGTCATCGCTGATTAAATTTGGCAAGGGACCAGAGAAAACTACGGAGTCCGACATGCTCTTGGCAAAGTTACACACCGAAGCAACATTAATTTTAGTGACCTCCGATTGGCGTAACCGGGTGTCGTTACGTCTCCGACGTGAATTACAATCTTACGGTATTTACGTTTAGCCTTAGCCAGCAGTTTCAAATACGATTCGACGTCGCCCGCTCTGGCCCCAGGAATGCATTTGACTATGGTCCCCGGTGTCTCTAGAGCCACGTTTCTGACTATGGAACTACCTATAATCAGGGTTTCTATACACCTGAAAACCACCAACCAGGCCAAAAATCTGGGTGTAGTGATGGACTCAGACTTAAATTTTGAAAACACATTAAGGAAAAAACAAAGTCAGCTTACTATCAATTTAAGAATATTCATTTATTCATTCATCATCCGAACCGCTTAATCCGATTAAGGGTGGCGGGGAAGCTTGGAGCCTATTCCAGCAGTCTTTGGGCGAAGGCAGGGTACATGCTGGACAGCTCGCCAGTCCATTGCAGGGCCACACAAATAACCCCTCACTCTCATTCCTCAGGGCAATATAGAGTAACCAAATAACCTAACATGCATGTCTTTGGATGGTAGGAGGAAGCTGGAGCACCTGGACATCCTTAAGAATATATCAAGGATAAAAGATCTGCTGTCACAACAAGACCTGGAAAAACTAGTCCAAATGCTTTCATCTTTAGTCGGCTTGATTACTGTAACAGTGCTTTTACGGGTCCTCCAAAAAAATCTATTAGACACCTGCAGCTTATTCAGAACTCTGCGGCTCAAGTCCTCACTAAAACCAAGAAAGTAGACCACATCAGTCCAGTTCTGAAGTCGTTACACTGGCTGCTTTCCATCAGAGGATAGATTTTAAAGTTCTGCTGCTGGTCTATAAAGCTCTGAATGGTTTAGGACCAAAGCACATTAGAAACCTCCTGTTTCATTATGAACCTACTCAACCCCTCAGGTCATCTGCATCTGTTTTTTTTTGTTTTTTTATCAGGTCCAAGAGTCAAAATGAGACATGGAGAAGCTGCATTCAGCTTCAATGCTCAGTTGTCTGGAATAAACTCCCAGAAAACATCATATTAGCTGAAGCACTCAGGTTATTTAAATCAAGGTTGAAAACCCTCCTGTTCTCAGCTGCATTTCAGTATTTTTTATTTAGTTATTTTGAGTTACTTTTAATTTCAAATCTGTATGTTTCTTTACTTATTGTTCATTCTTTTCCCTTGCTTTCTTGTTTTTACTTTTAAATGATGTATCTATTTTTTTTCCTGACGTTTTACATACTCTGTAAAGCGCTTTGAATCACCCTGTTGTTGAATTGTGCTATATAGATTAACTTGCCTTGCCTAAATGTATTTATTCTCATTTTAGAGACTGGGTGGACTACAGAGATGGCTTTGGTGATTTCAAACTTTGGAATGATGAGTTCTGGTTGGGCAATGAGCGCATATATAGTCTGCTGTCAGAAGGTCAGAAATCACCCCAATCCCAACACAAATACAGCTTCTTTTAGGAACTTACTCAAAGATATATTTAAATCGTATCATATAATGTTCTTATCAGCTGTGTTATTTCCCTCTTTGGCCTCAAGATAATAATCTGGTCAAGATTGATCTGATGGACTGGGAAGGACAGAGAAGTCATGCATTTTATGAGAACTTTAGGATCACTGATGAGGCTGTGAGAAAATCTGGTTTAATTGACTCCACTTTAATGTTAACTGTACTATGATCCTCTGTAATACTCCTATTCTCCTCCTCCCTTCAGGATAAATACCGCCTCCAGTATGAGCAGTACAGTGGAAAAGCTGGTGATGCTCTGACTGGTGGTGGGGGGATGGTGGAGCAGTGGTCTGCCTGCCTCAGTGGGATGCAGTTCAGCACCAGGGATCAGGTTAATCATGAAGGCCTATTTACTGTTCATTGAGGTACAGATTGTTTTGTTTTGTGATAACTGAATGATGGTGTTGATTGGCAGGATAATGACCGCTTTCTTCAGGGAAGCTGTGCCCAGGAAAACGAAGCAGGTTGGTGGTTCAACAGGTAAGCGCCTTGCTTTTGCTAAAATATTTACTCTGTACTGGATTTTGAAATTTGACATTAGTAACGTTTCCTTCTGCAGATGTCATGCAGCCAATCTAAATGGGAAGTTCTACCGCAAGGGAAAGTACAAGGCCGAGTATGACAATGGTGTGGTGTGGGGTACCTGGAAAGGTCTTTGGTATTCCCTTAAACACACCACCATGAAGGTGCGACCTCTGGTTTTCTTGGATACTGTCGGAAGTGGAGCAGGGGAAATCTAAAATCATCATGCTGCATATTCTTTTGTAAAGAGTTAAGAAAAAGGATCTCTTTGTCTTGTTTCAGTTAAAATTTTAATTTCTCTATTTGCTTCATATTTAGAATTTATTATAAAAAGTATATATCACAGTATCTTGTATCATGCAGTCTCCAGTACTTATTTCTTTCTCTACATGTACATTGTACTCTGGCACATAAGCAAACAGCATTTCAGCATCACTGCCTCACTGATGTTTCAACTTTACTATCTTGAAAAACTGTTACAATTTCTTACTATAATTTGTACAAAGTTTAGAAAACAGCTTATATCACCCATTTAATTTATCCCTAAACTGTAAATTGTGGTTCTCCTAGTGAAGCAAAGTGGTACATCACAGCATGCTTAAAACAGCAGATGAGACATTTAGAACAAGATTCGCCCTCTCTTTTCTGTGGCTTTGTGAATTCTGTTACTGATTTGTCCCATGTTTAATACTGCAGAAAGATTAAACAATAAAGGAATGTAATGTGAAACTGGTTTAGTTAAATACTGTACAACTGATGGGTACAAAGAAAAATATAAAAAAATGACAAAAATACATTGATTTACAAAGAATATTATTACATGGAATTAAAAAGCCAAATACACAAAAGAAAAAGAATCAATGAGTTATTTTATAAACAAATTGAAAAAAAAAAGAAAAACGCTTAAATTACCTACACTACCAGTCAAAAGTTTTGACACCCTTTCTCATTGGATATAACGGGAATGTGTGTCCAAACTTTTGACTAATAATGTATGTTTCACTTCTATCCTCAAAGAGAGGTTTGTAGTGTTACAAAACAATACAACTTGATATGTGGGAACAGACACATTTGCTTAGAAAGGGGATCAGTGTAGGGGTGGTGGAGAGTAATAAATGCAAATTTCAATGGCAGCTCCTCTCAAATATGGTGCTACAAACCAGTGTTTTACTCTTCCTCCTGTACATATACTGGGGACAGATCCAAGTCCAGCATTCTCTGTTCTGCCTCACTCAGCCTGTAGGGAGAGTTTCCACTGCTGCTGTAGTCTCCAGACATTGGCAGGGAGCGGCAGCTACCTTTCCTCTGCTCTGACAATGAGGCATTAAAGCTGGAGCTGCGCTTGCGCCCCTTGACTCCAGAGCAGGACTGAGCCTCTTTCAGTTTCCTAGCAAGGATATTCCTTTGAATAGGTGAGGGGCCACGACGATTCCAGTTCTGCTCAGCCCGATCCACACTCAACTGGTTTACTCCATTAGACCTACCAAGTCCTATGACTGGACCCCCAATCCCTGAGACTGACTGTCCACCTCCACCTCTAGGCTCACCTGCCTTTTTTCTCTCCCCAGTGCCACCAAGATCTGCATTAACTTGTTGTGCAGGTGTTGAGAAGCAGTTTGTGTTGGTTCCTGCATGTTTGATTTCACTATTGTGAGAGGGGAGTGGTGTCTCAATCCAGGGCTGCTTCTGGTCATTTCTCTGGGGTCTGGCTTTAGCCCACTCTGACAATCCATGCTCTGGAATTGGGTAAGAAGGATGTGGCAGTTTCTCCCATCCTCCTTTGTTCCAACAACTTCCCTCTGGAAGAGTCCGAGATCCCACCTGAGAAGGACAACATGTGGCCAGAAGTTTAATAGTCCTGAACAAAAACACCAACACCATTTATAATCCACACAAGAAATGTGATGAAATAAGATAATCTAATAAAAAGGGAATATGTGACCTGTGTCATGCTCCTTTCTCTGAACTGCCTTGACTGAACCGAGGATGTCGGCTGAAGTCTGGTGTCATTAAAACTGGAGGTCCGCCTGAAATTTGGATTCTTGTGATAAGTGGCTCCTGTTGGAGCATCTCCTCTTCCTCCAAGACCTGTTAACCCGCTCCTCTCGACCATCTCCACCCAGTCAGCAGTGCGGTCATGCCATTTGAAGCGCCCCATACTTGCATGAGATGAGACAGGAGGACCTAAGTCCAGTTCTACTCTAGGACTCAACCTATCCGGTGTGACCCTTGAAGTTTGAGTTTGCAGCTTTGACAAAGGAGTTGCAATACAAAAATGGTGGTTATCAGCATCCTGATGACTCAAAGGGAGGGTAGAATGGGCAAATCCAGTTGGTGTAGGAATAGGGGAGTTGGTGGGTGAGGCAGATGTCTCTACCATTGTGTCATGGACAGGGCTTGAAGAGACATGGTACAATTGTGTGGCTTCTTTTAAGCCCTTCCTCTTCATCTCCTTTAGCTGCTGCTGTGCCAGTTGATACCTGGATAGACAAGGTGTTTTGTTTAACCAAGAATAGGTAATGACAAAATCTATTTCAGGGCAATGTCAGCAATAAAAATCTAAACACACCCAAATATTGTTGGCAACACCTTCTGGCCCGTGGGAGACAACCTTTCAGGATCCTGTGAGACTGGAAGCACCAGGGTCGGTGAAAGAGGTGAACACCCAAGAGAAGGTCTATCATTCTTAGCAACCATACCCCCTGAAGGGCCATGACCATCAGACAGACTGGGCCTTTGGAGGCTGTGTCCGCAGATGGAGGCCTCATCCGATAGTTTGCGCACCCCTGGGGAATGTATGGACCCTCTGTGGACTGAGCTGCATTGAGGGGTATGGCAAAGCTTCCTCCACACAGTCACCACAACAGTGGCCATAATAACAGCCAAGCAGAGGGAAATTCCAACCACAACGATCATGTTTCCACCCAAAGTTGTAGCTCCAACATGCTCAGGGGGTAGAGATGGAGTAGCAGTAGATAAGACTGAGAATTGTAAGGACAACAAATAGAGAGAGCTCAGCTTATTGCTAATAAATTGATGCAAACAAGGGAAATAGAACAATTGCAATATATTGGAGGGACAAATATGAGACTTTGAACTCTAGAACTACTTGACAATGAATAATTAAGAAAAACTAAAGTAGAATGTGAAGAAACTGACCAACACAGTCTTCTAGTGAGCATATGGACTGTTCTTTCATCATGCCGGTGCACTGCATCCCTTGCACACCTGAGGGCAGCAAACACTCGCGCACTCTTTCCCTCACACCATCTCCACAACTCACACTGCACACACTCCATGGTTGCCAGGGCCCCCATGACTCTGCAGATTTAAGTGAAAATATTAACACCAGATTGGCACCTATGATTTTGTGATTATGATTTTAAATATCCAAATTCCAATGAGCCATAAAAGCCACAATATGTATCTATATTACAAAAAAAAAAAGGAAAGACAAATTGTTACTGTGCTTGTTTGATACAATGCTGTGGGAATCATAAAGTGACCAAATCTCAATAAACATATAGCAAAAAAGTTAAAAGATATACCAATAAACTCTCACCTGCACTCCTATAAACCACCAGACAAGTCTGTGCTGGACTAGGAGAGCGACTGAAGTTGAAAACAAAGCGGAAGCAGTACTTATTCCTTCCTGGGTAAAACACAGAGCAATTGAATTCTGTCTCATTCTCCCCTTGTGTTAGCCAGTTAAAGGCAAGAGGAGGAGCAGCGGGTTCTTCTGGTCCAAACCCCGTCACTGAAGAGGATAAAGCGACGCTTCTTCCAAGACCTGGATTGCTGTACAGCAATACTTTCCCATTGACATGAGCACAAGGTGGGCTTATCATTTTAACAATCATCTTCCCTTCACAGCCACCCTTGTAAGAATTAGCATTTTCCACTAGCAGTTTATAGGAGAATATTCTAGACAAGTAGAGAGGTCCAGAGCTCTTCACTTCCTGTGCTGAATGAGGGGACCGAAGAGCCACTATTACGAAGTCTCTTTCCGTAAATGGGAAGGCACAGGACAGTTCAACACTCTGGGAACGGAGGGGCTTGATTGGTTTTTGAGTGCGAGCTCGAACCTTGTCGATGGTGTTTCGGCCTATCTGGTTGTATTCCATGTAGCTAACTTCTAAGAAAAGTGCAGAGTCAATTCCACTGGTGCAAGTCTGAAAGTGCTCATTAGTGGATATTCCAACCTGCAAAGTGACAAGAGGGAAAGATTTTATTTCAATTATATTTTGCAGTAAAATAAACCAAAATTAAGATTTTGTTTGTCTTACCTGAAAAGATCCTGAGTGGTTTCCTACTCTCTCCACAGCTATGTGAAAGGTAGGCCACTGAACTTGTAGCTCCGAACTCCACCACCAGGTTGTGCTCTCAGTGTGACTGCCATCAGTTCCATTTCCTTGAGAGGTAGCAGTGATGCTGGTCTGCTTCAGCAGGAACCGGAAAGTTCCTGCATACAGGAAGCAGGAACAATTGAACTCCACCCTGCCGACCAGTCGCTTGCTGTGGATAGTCCTGGTCAGAATGGTGGTGTTGGTTTCCATGTTGACTAGGGAGAGGCTCATGTTGCTGATGGTGCTGCTGTTGGATTTACTGCTGAGGTCCACAAAAACACTGCTGTTGCTAAGAGCAACATGGAAAGAGGGCCAGATAGTGAGCCCTGCGAAAGCTACAAGAAAGAGTGCAGAGAAACAGAAAGTAAAAAAAGACATAAAGAGAAAAGGACATTTATACTTATTGCCCAGATGCCCACTTTAGGTAACTTATGTCACCAGTTTAGCCCCTTTTGACTCTTTCATTTCAACTCCCTTTTTTAGTTGTCTGAGCTGACAAGGAAGTATGGTGAGTAATGTGGAATTCCAATTATAGCTACTGAATTTACTTGATAAATTTTAGAAAGAGCTCAGAGAGTGCTTACTGACCACACAACAAGGATTGGGGGAGTTGACTAAATAATAAATAAATAAACTAATAATACATTTTTAGACACACCGATTATTCACATAAACAATTGATAAGCTTTAAAAGTAGCAGACCCACATGTTATTTAGACTATAAATGAAACAACTATAATAAATGCTACTTATAAGTATGTTAGCACAGTGTAAGAGCAATAAGAGATATTGTCCAGTTAAGTATGTAAATCCTCACAGAACAAAGATGGTAATGGAAGGGGAAAATATAACCCTGCTGTACATTACACAGCTCTATATCCCTCTCTATACTTTAACCACTAAAATAAAATCCTGCCTCTTCAAACATGGATTGTAATCAAGATGGTCATCCTTGTCACACTCACCGTATCCCATGAGTGCTAAAAGGAAGGGCAGCAGTGAGACAGCCTGTGGCATTCCGATGTCTGTGCCTCGTTTTTCTTCTACACTTCATGACCGTCTTATTCCACCATCCTTTGCTTCTGTAAGCTCACACAACACACACCAAATGAATAAACAAACAGACAGATAATGATAATTCACATGGTGACTTCAGTCTCAGACAGGACAAAGATATTCTGAAGTATGGGAAACAGGAAAGCAAGAGTATGAAACAGCAAACATGAGTTTTCTGGATTTATAGGTGCGTCTTCCTCTTCCTTTCATCCTCACAATGGATACAAGGAGCTGCCATCATCACACAAGAGAAATTCCCCAGGAGGGCTTTGTTCCAAAACAAAAAGCTAGATACTTGTTTGGCTGGCTGCAAAAGTTTTTTTTTCAGTCTATTGAGTGAACTTTCTGAGTATCTTAACTGTTTCCTCATAAACAGATGATTCAAGGCTGGATGACCTGATCTTGGTCCCCATTGAATATCAATGAAACTGATATTCCATTAATGGTCAAGTCAGAGGTGATCATGACAAGTCAATCAGTCAGTAGTCAGTCATTTTCTGACCTGCTAAGTCAAATAAGGGTCGCAGGGAAACTGGAGCCTATCCCAGCAATCTTTAGCTCATCTAAAGATTTTTAACCTGCCTGCGAGAGGCAGGGTGCACCCTGGAAAGGTTGCCAGTCCATCACAGGGCCAACACAAAGAGACAAACAACTATTCACGCTCACACTCACTCCTAGGGACAATTTAGAGTAACCATTGCTTCCCAATGGGGGGCAGCAAGGCTAAACAAAACTTGGGAGTTTTGGCACTGGACAAATTTGTAAAAGTACTCACAGAAAACGATGATAAATCAACAAGAGAGAATTAAAGTAATAAAAAAATTAACAAACTATGATGGAGCATATCGGTCCCAGCATGACCAGTAATAGTAATAATCAGTGGTGGGTAATAATGAGAATGCAGTCTATTGCATGTACCAAAACATTATCTAATATAATGAAGTATGAAGCCAAACAAGTTACAACACCACTTGGGGACTTTTCATCCTGAACACAAAGAAAAGCCTGCAGGTTACTTTAGAAATAAACTATCCAACTATCATATATAGCAAAGTTGTTTTACTAAATTGGCATCGTCACATAGAAAACTCCGCTCACCTAAAGTAGTGTGCAGAGATTCCTGGTTTAAAATTTTTCACGCTGAAGCATATGAATGGATAATAATACTGACACAATTGTAATTCTAGTTACCTTCAATACAGCCACTAAAACTAAAGACGCATTTCTTAGTATGTTTCTTTGGTTCATGAGACGGGAGGAGGGGCACATTATTGTTGTCGATGAAAAGGGGACCTGCAGAAAAAGTTTGGAAACCACTGAATTAACCTAACATGCATCAGACGGTGGGAGGAATCCAGAGTACCTGGAGAGAACCCACTAATAGAACATAAAAACTTCACACAGAAAGGAGTTTGCACAAGTCAGGATCAAGATTGACTGGCAATAAATCATTTGCAGCTGGAAAGCCTGTTTAGTTTACTTTTAAATAGTACCATAACTGTACGCAAAATGCATTTGTGGGATGAACAGAAGCATTGAGGGTATGTGTTGCACCAAGTCCTCTTTGCCAAAGCCGAACAGCTTATTCTACAGTTGACTCTTTTTCCAAACTGTCAGTCAAATGCCTGATTAGCAGTACCTACATGCTGTTTAATGTAAAGCACTTTGAATTGCCTGAAAGTGCTATAAACATGCCTCACCATTGCAACAGCAAAGTTGGTGTCTGCTCCACACCATATTAACTTATAAAGGACCTGTACCAGTCAAGAGGACAATGCTCACCTCCACAGTGGGATCAGATACGACTTCCATTATTTGAGAGATAAGAGGATGGAGTGGTCTGCCTGCGTTCTTGACCTCAACCCCACTGAACACTTGTAGGATCAGCTTGGGTGTGCTATTCATGCCAGAGTCACCAATAAAGTCACACTGGGTGATTTGTGACAAATGCTGGTTGATGAAAGGGATGCCATCCCAGAGAAGCGTGACTAGGAGGTGGTGTGTATGGCTGCTGTGCTGTGTTGGTTCTTCCACATGATACTGAGGACCCTGCTTGTTGAATTGCAAATGTCTAGTTTCTTCAAACTTCAATCACCCAATCCATAAACAACATAAAAAAAGAGTCAGAAGCCGAGTAGCAGTTAGAAGACTTGGCAAGGTTTTTATAGGCATGATTCACAATCAACTCGCTGCTCATTCTGATCTTTTTTCAGACAAATATGTAATCAGTTTTAAGGGAAATAGACATTTTCCATTTGCAGCTATGATTTCTTACACAGAAACAAGGTAACAACAAATAATTAATTAAACTTTACTTTCTGTCCTTTTCGTGCTGTTTAGTGCGCACTGAAAATCAACATATATATTCATGAATGTGTCAAATCTCTAAATATACAGAAACATTCAAGTAAATTTTTATGTAGCCTAACTTATAACTGAAGTGCAGTAACTTCGAGTTGGACTGATTCTGCTTTTTCCACTGAAAAAAAACCAAACAAACACGCAAACAAAAACAAAGAAAAACCAAAAACAGAATTGCAAATTGTCAATGTTCTGACTTAACGTGGATAATATGAAATCATGTTTAATACACTACTTAAATCATGAGAAAAATAGCAAATTATTAGAGAAACACCTGATTAATACACTGATAATAACCATTCAAAGAAAAGAAAAAAAGGGGGAAATGCAGCCAAAATCTCATTTTTGTACATCGGCATCAGATGAACAAAGGCGTGGACGATATTTACCTTTTTAAATAAAGTTACTTACGTGTCGTGTTGTCTTTACACGTTTCATTTCTCTTATTCCAACACAGCAACACCCACAGTGGGTTAATAGTTCTCCCATTTACAAGTAGCGCGAGGTTTCCTCTGCCTGCTCCCACTACCACAGTTCAGTCTCTGTCAGCGGGACGGTGTTCAGAGGTCTGTGCCGCGCGCGGACCCGAGGCTTCGAGCGCGTGCCTTAAAGGTCGGCTCACATTGACAGTCAATGGCAGGGGCGGATTAAATATCCAATCCCACCATCCAAAATACGGAAGGACCACTGACATTTCTTGGTCTACAATTCTGCAAAACTTTTAACTGTGAATTAGCTTCTTTAAACCTATAAATATGTGTTGGCTTTTATTATTTTACTGAGGGCCTAATTTTCTTCTATCAGAAAAAAAGATGATAATCCAAAACTTGGCGCGAGAAAACTATTCCACAAATGAATGAAAGCTTCTTTTCCTGTTAAGACATTGCATCATGTGAAGTGATTCATTCAGAAGATCAATTTTACTAAATAAAACAAAAATCTGCAGGTGCCTGTGAAAAGTTCTCACGAAAAAAAACAAAAACAACAAAAAAAAAAAAACATGTGAAATGCACCACTGAGATTTGAAGTTCATGCCTTTAATGTACAGTTACACTTTATTTCTTGCCAAAACGGGCTTCCAATTGATTACACATAAAATGAATAGGATATTCATCCTGCTGTTCAGCATTTAAGCTGATTTAGAAATGTTAACAGTAAAACATTTTACTAAATATTCTTCTCAGATAATAAGATTACTTCCAGATTTGACTAACAAGTCATGTATTGTTAACATTCAGGAAATGGTTCACTTAAAACTCCTGAAATCTTAGCTATGGCAGTATAATATTCAGAAGATGAATAATTTATAAGGCAGTATAATAGCATACAGTATCAGCCCCTGTATATGGTAGCAAAATCTGATTCTATTAAAAAAAAAAAAAGTTCACAAAAAGTTCAGTGTCACGCACGAACCCTTCTTTATAACGATGGGACCTGCTTCAACTCAGCTCTCACGATTTCCAGAACTAATTGAGTTCATCTACGATCAATGAGTGAACCACATGGCAGGGTAATCTAATCAGCTCTGCAGGCCTCCTTTGGCAAGGGCAAAGAGAAAACAGGAAGCTTTTCTGGAGATGACCCCCCCTTCCCCCTTCCACCACCACCGTGGAGCTCAGTTCACAGTGGGTGAAAAGTAACATTTCTGTTCTATGAGTAAAAAGCCCTGAGGAGATTTACAAAATTACAAATGTGACATGCTGAGCAATAACAATAAATTTTATTTCTGATCACTTATTCAGGTACTTTTTACAAAATATTCATACTTTAAACCTTCATGACTACTTTTGTAGTTACTTTAAAAAGCCTATACCGTATAGTAAAACAACAGAAGTGACATTTATAAAGCTTCATTGCCTGTTAATGAAATTATTTTGCCTCCATTCAAGAGTAAAAGAGTCCCACCTGGAAGATCAAAAATCTAAAAGTTTTAAATGAAAAATAGTTGGTAATGTGTCACACTATACATGTGTTATAACATGTGACACACCTCAGAATGGACACAAATTTTTTTGGACAAAACTGAAATGACAATAAAAGATAAGAAGGAAGAAGATAATAAAAGGAAGATAATAAAAGGAATTCGGATGAATGGAAACCTGCAGATTTGGACACGTTGTCTCAGTCCTTAACCTTTTATTACAGAAACCTTTTACATGGAAAACGTGATCTATTACAGATATCAGTAGCTGTGAGCCTATTTGTCAAAAGATATATGCTGGTGACGCTACTATGACTACAGATAATGTACATTTAGGATAACTATATACCATCAGATGCATATTTCTGAACTAATTTATAACAATGGCTGCCCAACCAGGTAGATGAAGCTAGAACTGTTTGCTTCAATTTAGACAAATATGAAACCTGATCATTGAGGATAAGTCTTGCTCTGAGATCTAGGTAAAAAAAAAAAGAGGAAAAAAGGTACTATGTGAATTTGCAGTGCATCACAACTAACAGCACAGCACACCAGCTGTTGAATCACAACCTGAATGGAAGTGATAGAGAGTAGCAAGTATAACAAGTCCCCTGCTGCACATGTCTGATGATTATTTTAATGCATCTATCTGCAGAGACAGAGTGGAATAGTGCTATCTCATAACATTAATTATAAACATCAAAACAGGTTTGGGTAGAATCTCAAACCCTCAACAGAGTCATCTCGACACAAGTGGCCAATCTTCTCTGCCAGAAGCAACCTGAGGGAAGAAGAAGGAATAGAGCATGAAGAAATAATAAAAATTAAACAGTAATACATAATGCATTAAAAAAAAGAAGGTATAAATGTGAAAGATGACTGAGGCTGCTGACAAGGTTTCATGAATGTTGAGTAGTAAAACAGAGAGAAATGAGGAGTAATTGGTGTGCAAATGTGACAAATCATACCGTTCTTTAGATAGTAGAACAGAGAGACCCAGAAGCTTGGCAAACTCCTCTGCTGTCAAGGACCCTTTCTCCGACACCTGCAGATGGGAGGGATGAATCACAGAGACAGAAAACAGCTTCAAATATAACTGCTTTCATGAGTATGGAAACACGTTGTTGCATGATTCTTGTGAAGGTTAAAGCTTACGTTGTCCAAAGCTGAGGCTATCATTTCCTCTTCACTGTGAGACTGCAGCTGGACCACCATCACACCGCTGTCAAACACACGCAGCCTACACAGAAAACAAGAAACATCAAGGAGAAACAGGGTGGGTGCATCTGTCACGCACGGAGAAAAGGGGCCTCATTTAAAAACCAGGGGAGGATTCATAAAAACTAATCAGATTTAGAGAACGTGCAAATCCAGATCTGCTGGCAATGTTCCCTGCTATGAATTAGTGCACCTGGAAATAAATAAGCCTCATATTCTGTAGGCTCCATGCCAACGTTTCATCATAAAGGCCAATGAAAATCACCTGATGAATGATGATGTGTAGAAATGAGGCTCCTAATTTATTGCTCCTTTTACAAATCATGGCAAAAACTAAGATTTACACATAAATCAAGTTGGACTAAGAAATCTTTGTAGTTTCCTCCCAATTCTTCCACACGCAGTCCTCAGCATTATATAGAAGTTGCAAATATGGTAACACATCCCTAATTTACATGTTATTGATATTGTTGATCACTATCAGACATAATCTGATAATCTAAACTGATAAGTAATATGGAACGTGTGAAATGAGACTTAGCTTCAATGTTGCTTAAGCATGTGGTGTGTTCTCTTTCTGGTCTTACTTTACATTTAGATAACAAAGAGAAATTAAGTCCCATGTCAACAGTTTCATGCTGAGGCAGTTTAGGTGCATGCAGGTTAGCAATGCAGGCCAGCAGGGGAATGGGCCAGCATTTCTTCTGAGTCCGTGGGAAGTAACAGGAAATGACAGCTGCGGAGGCCGGGACACCCCTTCCAACAACAGGAAGCCAGGCAGGAAGAGCCTGGCCTCTGTGAGGCAGGACCCGGCCAAGCCCCATGTAATAAACACACAGCTTGGTCTATAATCACAGGAATGTAATGCACATAGATAATTCAAATAATACAATGCAAACAAAAGTCACACTCACCTCAGTGGAAGCTTCAACGACTCGAACATTTTGCACGCATTTACTAAATCTTCTGGAGATAAAAGCTGCAGGTAGAGAACAAAAATGTAACCAAATTTGTCTGTGTGCTGATTTTATGTACAGATAATTTAATTCAGTCATTTCACTGATTCAGTTTGAAGGAACATTCAGGGTCATGCCAACTCAAACAATCAATTAAATACTGCAGCTGATCTCTAAGAATATTAATGTGAGCGTCACCTCCATCCCTCTAGCACGGTTGACGAGACAATACACCTCTGTGAGAGCCATCATACCTCCACGCTCCTGAGAGAGTAGGGAGTGGTAGGAAGAGAGAGAGAGAGAGAGAGGGGGGGGGGGGGGGGGGGGGTCATGAAGAGATGAAAACCGAGCAGGAAGTAAAGAAATATGGTTTAAACCATGGTACAAAGTTCCCACTTACCTCTAGAGGTGCCTGCAGTATATCTCCCAGTTGCTTAGCCAGTTGCATATGATAGTGTGTACCTGATCCATGTGTTTCCCTGGTAACAGGGTTCGCAATACCCATGCTGAGGAGGTAGGACTTGAATCGGATTGTCTGAAAAACAGAACACAGCTTTTCATAACAATCAAACTCCTTTATATGCGTATTTTTCAGTTTGATGGTGTTGGTTAAGTTCTTACTTCATCCTCTGTTATGTCTCCCTGTTTGTCTTTGATCTTGTTGGCAATGGATCTGGACAGTTCTACCATCTCTTTGGCCTGTTTGTTAAAAATTAAACATTTTTCAAGTTCCACTGTATTTAATCAAATTGAGTTATAATTATGATTCATAAACATTTTATCCCTTTGAACACATTAATATGACCTCTGACTTTAAGAAGGTGAGTAATTCTGTTGTACAGGAAAATGTGGCAGTGCAAATAAAAACTTCCTTTACCTTCACCATCAGCTTGCTGAGGTCTTCAAAGGCCTGAAAAACAGAGGCTAAAAGGTTAATAGTGGCAAAAAAAAATGTTTAGCACTAAATTCATCACAACCCTTTATGGCAGAAAAACAACTTAGACATCATTCCATATAACCGACACAATGTGTTTGGCTGGTTGTTTATCTGCTCAGCTTTAAGCCCTCTTTTGCTTTAGTACCACTTCCATCCATGTTGTTAAGGAATTTCATGTAACATTAAAAAAAGAAAAAATGCAGAAGGTATTCATCGCCTTTATTCATGTGAATTACAATAAATTATTCTACTGACTCATCTTTCTTTTAGAATCAGAATTAAGAAGAACTCTAAATGACTGTAACTAAGTTCATACACTCAATGCAGATTATTCAAAGTGATTTCAGTCACAATGACAAAACTTCAGCTAAGTGTCTTGAGGAAGGTCATTCATATGAATTTAACCTGTATATTCAGTGTGGGAGTATTTACCTCAGATATGTTTTTGTCTGTTTCTTTCCTTTTCTCCTCTATCTTCCTCTCAATGCCAACAATCCCTACCGCGCGAGTCCTTCCTGCCTACATGCCCACAAAGGAAAGAAAAACAAGCACAATCGAATGTCAAACAGAAAAACAATCTGAAAGTTGATAACAAGCCTCAGAGGACAAGAAGAGTCAAACAGCACAATTGATTCATTGTAAATCTGTAGCTCTTATGGGACATAAGGGATGTTTGGGGATGTTTAATTTATAGCTTTGATTTAAAAAAAAAAAAAAAGAAGAAAGAAATAAAAACCAAAAAGAAGTGTAATTCCATTTGCAAGCAAATTACATAGTCTAATCACATAAACCAACAGTTCAGCTGCAGAGGGAAAATAATCTTAATTTGATGCATATGGCTACAGAAAAGCTTTTGAAAGGCAGTAATTGCTGCAAATTTATCAAAAAAGCCTGAGAATGAAGTGACAACACTGCCACCTAGTGGCAAGCCCTTTAACAGCTAGTAACAACTATATAAAACCCATTTGACTTATACACTTTTATGAGAAATCAGTTCCTATTACATTCTAGTATCCGTGAATGCAAAACGTTACAAAAAAAAAAAAATAGGCAAGATGAATGTTAATCCTCTAACCTGAGGTCCAGTTCCTGCAGGAATGGGTTGGGAAACTGGTGTATTCTCCCACCTTTTCTGGGTCATCTCTTCGGTTAGTCTCCTGTGAAACTACATTTTCCAGGTAATGAAGAAAGACAACAGTGAAGAAAGGATACAAACAATGAAAACAAAGAGCTTGTTAACTTTGTGCACAAGCAAGTCTACCTCAATCTGTCCATGTTCTTTGAAGGACAACTTGATATAGGAGTACTTGCTTTGCTGGTAGGGTCCGGGCTCCTTGTTGGCAGACGATGGATGTAGGTGAATAACTATTTTTGCACTTAAAAATAAAATAAACATAAGTTAGACGGTGACATTTTCTTTCTACTCAACTGAAATATTTGTACCTATTAGTATGAGTTCAATCTGAACTTTGGAAATTATGTCAACTCAAAACATCTGGACTCAAGGGCAGTTTGTTTTTCTCACATTTTGCAACAATTATTTAAAGTCCTAAATTCCACGTGTCAGGTATAACAGGTAAGTGGCAACATGATGACAGTTGGACTCTATAACACAAGAACAATTCATCACCTCAGGTCCTCTAAAAGCTTACACCTGGACTAAGGAATTTTTTTCATTTTGGAGGGATAAGCAATATAAATAAATTTGTTTTGCCTTGAAGTGCTACCAAAAATCACTGTCTATGCCACAAGGTCTATGTACCTTTTTCCTATTCCAGCAGCCTGCTCCTCAAAGAAGATGATCTGAGAGAGGGGCATGGCTATGCAGCACTCCTATAAGATAGGAATGTAAATGTGAAAATCATAATGAGGGTTAGTACATCAAATATCATGAGACGGGGAACAACAGCATTCTTTCACATAAAATCAGATCAGACAATAAGTTACAGAATTATTTAAATCCAACCAAATTGGCATTTTTGGTTCATTTGTATTTGATCAACAGGTTTCCTCAGGCTGGTCAATGATTTTTTTTTTCTATGAAAAATGTCAGAGTCCAAAGTTACAACTTACTTTATTACTGTGTAATCACTGAAATAACAGCAATCTTTCAATTTCTGACAAACATTTTGCATGTAAAAACTGGGATTTTTGACCACTCCTCTTTGGCAATACTCTTATTCTTTTTAGGTTGAAAGGCCTCCTTGCTGTCACTTTGGTCATTATTTCCTAATTGGTAAGACTCAGATCAAAACTCTAATAGCCCAAAATGTTAACCTTTTTGTTTCATTAACCACTATGGCAGTTTTTTTTCCTTTATTTGTTTTTCATCTTCAAGAGCCAATGTTTCCATGCCAAGTTGTTTACAAGAATTTTTTAAGGTTCAATGATTCGGTTCGATGATAGGCAGTGGTCCTAGTAATCTTGTTAATGAACACTGCATTGTGAATATTAATAAAATAGCATTCCAACATAGTCTTGAGCAATGTAGTTTGAAAAAGTAATTGAAGCATTATGTTAAAGCAACACTTGATTCTTAAACTAAAATCAGCAGGGGCTAAAGATACAGTTTGAATGGAGGCATTTTAACATACAATTCATAAAAATTGTTGCTGAAAAATGGCAGCCCAAAAGCTATTTGTAAACATACAAATATGTTGTTCATAATCAAGAGGACTGTGTTGATTGTTTTGATGGTAACGGAATGCCTTGCCATTATCAAGCAAAGCAAAACAATATGACAACAACAAAGAAAAATAAAATTAGCTGCAATTCTGTCAATAACATCTCCAGCACAAAATCTAAACGTAATTAGGTTTTTTTTTATTCAATGAAAATCTCAAAGTTATACGAAGAGCTTCAACCACATCTAGTCAAATTTAATGTTTTCTCACATGATTCTTCATGTCCCTCCAGATCAGCCGATGAGTGCTCAACAAGGCAACCCCAACATCCAGTTTTGCCTGCAGAAATGACACGAAGGAACTTCACGTTATGATTTACTGTACTTAGATGAACTTAGATCCGAGTCACAATAACTTTAGACAGCATATGTAATCACCTAAAACTATAAAACAGTATCTGATTTAAATAGATAGTTGTGTGTTTGGTTAATAATTTAGGTTATCATTATTATTATCATCGTTATTATTATTATTATTAGCACAAAATTGCTGCCGTGTTGTCTCGGACCAAAAGCGAAGTCACTGGAAGACAAACATGTACCTTATCATCACCGTCATACAGTCTGACACCTCGCTGCTGGATAACTAAAGTTTCATTGATTTCTAATAGTCCATTTGACCAGGAAAATCGGTCCATTTTTATTTGTGAGTAGAATTATTTTTTACTCAACTGCAGCCACTCAGTCCATATTTACTTCCTGGACTATGTTCAAAACTGCCCTGAAATCGCCTGCTTGGAATAACTACAATTATTTTTACAATATAAAATTGACAAAGCCATTTTACCTATCAATGATTTTCTATAATTTCTAAAGATTTTTTCTGGTAATATTACTAAAAAATTACGGTAATTTTAAGTTATTTTATATTATTTCTACGCAGCATATTTTCTGACCACTTGCTTCGTTGGGGTCCTTTTGTTGTTGACGCCGCCAGCGCCAGCTGTCAAAAGCTAGCTAGAATCGTATAAATCCTTGCGAGTTATTTGTACATTTTTATTAAATTTATGTGCTGCCCTCTCTGTTATAGTATCAGTGGATAAATACCTAAGATAGGTTTGACTTAACAGCTGCGATAATATTTGTTTCGCATTGTTTATGAATTTTTTTTAATCGTGTTGTGCTCAGAATAGAGGTAGCTTGAGCTAGCTAGCTTGTTGTTAGCTGAGGACAGGATTTGATCTGCAGACAGAGTCTCTTGTTTGGAAGCATCGTTTACTGCTGGAAAACATAAAATACCCGAGGACTATGTGGACCATGCGGTTTTTAAGCAATCTCCTTCAAATAGACATTGCTTTAAACGACACTATTGTACAATTATGAATTCATATCAGAAACCGGATCATTGAAATTATTAAAAGTAACCAGAAATAACAATATCCTACTTGATCGCCACTGTTGTATGATTGCCACGGTGCATTTACTATTTACTACTTACTATTTAATAGTACAGTACCTTATTGTTGACATAGAGGTTTGTTTAAGTCAGTAAACATGGATAAGAAATCATTTGACATCGTCTTGGATGAGATAAGAAAGGTATTAATATCAATAATATTTATTTGGATTAACTACATTTCCCTGGCTTTGCTAATCCTTTTATTCGTGTTTTAGTGCGTCTTGACCGACCAACGCATCAGAGCCATTGAGCAGGTGCACGGATATTTTTCCAGTGAGCAGGTACTGTGCGGCACAGCGTGGCATGTTTACCTCTCTCATGTGCACCCAGAATCCGCTATATATCTTAACCATCTATTAAGTATCTTTCAACATAAACAATAATCCACAAATATATGAATTTGCTGAACATACACGTGATTCATATGATCAGATAAATCTTGTTAAACATAATACTTGTATTTTTTTTATTTTTTTTTTGTTAATACTGTCAAACAATTTATGTTTACATTCAATAAAGGGCATTTTGACTAAACTTCACCTTTATTAGAATAGAAGTTACTATCCAAATTTGATAATCCTCCCTGCTTTTTATGCACCAGATAATTGCTGCTCTTATTTATCTTCAAGGTGTAACAATGTCATAAACATTTGCAGGTGATTGAAATTCTGAAGTACTTCTCATGGGCAGAACCTCAGATCAAAGCAGTGAAAGCTTTACAGCATGTAAGTAAATGCAACTTTGAGTGATTGAAGCCTCGAAGTTGATGTTTTTAACTTGCAAATATTTTAATTTAGAATTAGTTAAAACATATGGAAACATAACTTATGAGTGTTCATGTAAAGATGGGTAAGTGTGTGAGACTTTCAGTCACATGTTTCACCAATCTGTTCTGGATTTTTAAATGTGTTGTCTCTCTTTTTCGGTCCTTATAGAAAATGGTTGCCATCCCCACAACCAAAGTTGCAAATATCTTGAATTGCTTCACTTTCTCGAAAGACAGACTCATAGTCCTGGAACTAATAGCTTTGTGAGTTAAATTTAAAATGCATTTACGCACCTGGAACTTAAATGTCAAATTTTTCTGTTTGCTTCTGTTGACGAAGTTGTTTTGCATCCATTATTTCTATTTTCATTCAGGAACATTTCAGATGCTCAAAATTATCGTCCAGTTGAGGATCTGTTTCGTATACACTTGTCTGAGAAGAAGCGTGCTCGGAGGATACTGGAGCAGGTGGGTGCATCATTTTAAAACATTTCCTCAGAATAGTTACTGATTCATAGCTTCTGATGGCATAAATAGTTCTTATCTTTCAGATCTTGAGATTATGATATACAGGCCACACTTTATTTTTTGGGGTTGTTTATTTTTATATTCCTAATGATTTGTTTTGAAGGTGGTTATTGTAGTATGAACTGAGGACTATCAAACTAAGTTACCCTGTAGGGATAAAGATGGTTAACTTTGAGTTTTAATGCTCACTTGATGAAGGAAATAAACAAGTATTTTTAGAAGCTGTATGTAGATGAAGATTTACTATTTGTATTTAAGTGTGTCCAAACTTTTGGCTGGTTGTGTAAAAATAAATAGGAATTCAAGTAAAACTAAACTATTTTTATAGTAGCGTAATTTGGAATAAAAAAAGTCTAATTTCTGTCTCATAAGGTCTGTAAGGTTGGGTGCAAGGCTCCTGTAGCCATGATCTCCTCTTGTGGAATGATACCGGGAAATCCATACCCCAAAGGCAGACCCAGCTTGGTCACTGGCACATTTCCTGTAAGTATATGCAAGTTCTACGCTGAACCTCCTAGTGCTCTTTTCATATCTGTTTACACACATACATCACTTTACTGAAGGCTCCAGATGGGTGGTATGTGACAACAAAGCTGTCAGCAGCTTTTGCTCTCAATTTTTTTGCTCCTTGTTAAGATTCTTCCATTCTGGTGGATGTAGTTTAGGAGGAAAAACTGTCATCAGCCAGGCAGAAGGTTGAAGGCTTGATACATGACTCTCCCAGACCACATGTTTTGTTGTCCTTGAAAATACTATCCTCATATTTACTTTGACAAATTACTAAATATAGCACAATAAAAATGCAGTCTATTTACTATATTTCCAGCACCACAGTGAAATGTCTTAATGTTATGTAGTGGAACTGATTGTTTGGGTACTCTGTGTACAGATGATAAAGCTCCTTGATGCTCGTTGCCTAGGTTTGAGTTCTGACCCACTGCAGGGTGCTGCATGTTATCTTTCTTTGACCTTTGTCCTTCTTAAGCTATTTGCTAATAAATGCTGCAAAAGAAAAAAAAAGCTTAAGAGAAAAGGGAGAAAAATGGAAAATGTAAGATCAGCAGGCTGTCTTTGATTAATTACGGTGTATATTCATTTTCTGTTACTGATTTACTACCTTTAACTTGTTGATTCTGTGGCATATTCTAATACATATGACATTGTTTCAGAGCTTATATAAATATCAATCATCAAGGAGCCCCATACCCCAAATATGGCTTTTTTTCACTCTTTGCTTTTTGCATTATGTCCTGTGCACTCTAGACAGGCACTCCCATGCTTGTTACCTTCTGTTAGTCATGCTGGAACAGTCTATTTCCAGCAAGATGGAAACACACCTATTGACAAAGAAAATAAGTAAATTGAGCAGAGCTAGTTTAAGAATATGAATACAGAATTTTTTTCTTGGGATTTTAATATGAATAAAGGCTGCTTTTTTTTTTTTTTTTTTTAATATAATGGATTTTGCTTATCCTAACAGGGAATCCCTCCTGTTAAAAAAGAAGTGGAGAAGAAAGAGGATGCCTCTAACAGTATGGAGGGGAAAGGAATTGCTTCCAGGATTATTGGACCCTTCAAACCTGTAAGCACTGGAATAGAAAATAATAGACTAGATGATCTAATAGTGCCTGAATGCTTCAAGAAAAAACTCCCAATAGAAAAGATAAGTGTTAATTACACAACTTGAAGTAATTAATCTACATCCTTCATGCAGAGCCGTGCTATGTTAGTTAATGAAGAGGAAGAACTCTAAATGAACATGCACAAGTTTTTCAGCTTTTTCAATATTAAAACATTTGCTCTTTATTGGCTATTTATCATTTAAACAGTTAGATAAGTTTTAATTTTTTATAAAAATATTTTTACAGTCTAAAGAAAAAAGTTTTAGTTCATCTGTGTTTAACAGCTTCTGTCTTTTTTCTTTTTAGTTCCCTTCAACCTACAACCCTCATCGGCCTGTTCCATACCCAATACCGCCATGCCGACCTCATGCCACCATCGCCCCAAGTAAGAAGAAGACATAATCTGTCCTGTATGAAACTCGTGTTACATCAAGTGATAAAACAAACAAACAAAAAAAAACTAAACCGTTTTGAGCAGTTTTCTATTATGGCTCTGAGTAGTGCACATAAATCATAGTGGGGTTTATTTTTTTTAATGCCATCTGGGATTGGTTGAGGTACAGTTGGTAGTGGGGTGTGTTGTGTGATTCTTTTGTATGTGTATTAGCACATGGTGGACACTTTTAATATTTGCAACTGCCACTCAGGTGCATACAACAACGCAGGAATTGTTTCTGTAGGAGGGGTTATAACAGCCAACGTGCCCCCTCCCCCCTACAGCTCTGCCCACAAAGTAGCAGGTACGACTCAGTTAAAGCAAGTGTGTGTGTGAGACAACAGAGTTCTTGAAGCTTGCAGCCTAACTTGCTGGCATGCTGCTGCTCTCTGCTTCTCCAGTTTGTAGCTTTGTCAGGGGGAGAATGTTATTTTTTAACTTTCATTGGCGCAAACTGAATGACCAGAAAAGTTAACTCAGAAATTATATTATACTGTATATTAAATATTATTCCTCTTTATCAGATTATGATCACAGCATGTTTAATCAGTACATTTGATTTTATTATTTGTAGAATTTCTAGTGAATGAGATTTGGTGAAAAAGTAGAAATAGCCAATGCACCACTTGTACACCCACAGCATAGATTAAACCCTCTGCTTTGGACTGGAGTTAACCCACAGCTGTGAGAGTTGACTCAATATCACAGCTGTTGTTTTATAATGCTTGTGTGTTGAGGCACATCTTGCAAACAATCGATTTTCTGGTCAGTCGGTGCAATGCATTTTTTTTATGTTACATGCACTGAAAAAGACTAAACCAATTCCAAAAGTCTTTTTTCCTTCTGGAGTTCTGATTTATGCTGGTATTTAACATGCATCTTTTGGGATAGCCCCTTTTTTCACTCAGTCACCTTTCTTTTTTTTTAACAGTGGCAATTTTACATTTTTTTAATTTAATGCAATGCAAAGATGATATGTTATTAGCTTATGTCTTCTAAATGCATTCTCATTTTATTTTCTATGCTGACTGGTTCAAAATGACTAAGAAACTTACAGGTTGTAAGTTTTTGCTGGTTGTAAGACTCTTAGACTCAGAAATTTCCATAAATAAACAAGATGTAGAAGTGTTTCAAGCTTTGAAAACTTGTCTTTGTACTAGGTTCAGTTAAATGCAGGGTTTAAAGTAGTTGCAGACAAACCCACCTTTTTTTTTTTTTTTTTTTTTAATGCTATTGTGGATCATTAAAGGCCTTTGGGGAGTCAGAATAGTGACTCTAGATCAAAGAAAATTGACAAATGGGCAAAATGAAATGTTTGCATGATAATGGTTTGAGTTGTTAAAAGTTGATTTGAGGTAAACAGACCATCACTGTATATAAACATTTCCCCAAGGTGAGAGGGATACATTATTTGAATAGGAAAGCATTTTTATTTATTTTATTGTAATAGATGCTCTGGCTGTTACTTTTTTTTGCTTTTTTCTTCTTCTTTATTTGCTGTATGTGAATGGATTGGCTTTCAGTAGTTTGTTGGGCTTTAACCCCTTTTGCTAATGTCATGGAATGAACTCTGTTTTTAACATTCCAGATAAATAAATCATTTCATCTTTCTCCTCTTTTACTGAAATGCATTTTTCTTGGTTCATTGTAACACTGCAGTCCATAAAAATTGTAGTAATTAATCTTATCATGATTTATTTGTTTATTTTACTATTTCTAATCTACTTTTTTTTTTTTTCCAGGCTACACCAAACCAGGCAACCCCCAGAACACCACACCAGGAGTCAACAGTGGTCCCCTTCTAATTCATCATGGGTCCACACCTTCTACTCCTGTCCCACCCCAGTCGCCTGCTCAGCCCCTTCCCACAACCCCCATCACACCAGTTTTCCCTGGCATGGTGCCCTCAAACAACCCCAATGCTCCCTCCCCTTCCCCAGCCCCATCTCCATCTGTTATTAAAGCAGGACCTCAGACGCCCAGTGGTCATGTCACACCCACATCCTCATCTGTTATTAAACCCCACACCCCTTCAGGCACCCCTTGTGGAACTCCTGTCCCCGGTGGTGGGGCCTTTTCCTCTTCCCCTTTCCATGGCCTTTCTCGGCCAGGCACCCCTGCTGCTTCGCGCAGCACCCAAGACTCCCCATCTCAGGCAAACAACATGGGCTCATCTCAGCAGAGAGGATATTCTCAGCCCACAGACCACCAGACAGGATCCAACTTTCCTGGGATGCCCCCACAAGCAGGTAACCCCTCTGGGTCAGTGATCCGAAGTTACACCCCTTCTGGACTGTCCTCTCACACTCCTGGATCTTCCACACCAGTTATATCAAACTGTTCCACGCCAGGCCCCAGTCCGAAGCCCTCTCCTGTCCATCCTGCCCAGGCTGTTGTGGCTGGAGCCCTGAGCAGACACTCTGGGGGGAGTAACAGTGGCAGTAACAGCCCTGTACCCTCAGCTTTTAAAGGCACATCTCGTTCTGGTACACCTTCCGTCAGTGCACTGGTGGCGCAGGGTGCTGCTCAGGCTGCCCTGGTGCGCTCTTTGGGTCTGTCGAACCCTACTGGTTCTCCTCAAGTTTCTCTCTCTAGTCCTGTTGCTTTAACTGGCCTACAAGCACTGTCTTCCAGCCCAGCACCGTCCCATTATCCAGGCCTGCCACCTTTCCCGGCCCTGTCTTCTACTCTCCCTCCGGCTACCATCCCTTCTTCTGTGCCTACAATACCTCCCACCTCTAACATTTCTAACCACCCACCAACCTCTATTTACGCAGGGTTGGCTCCCAATGGTGCCCCCGGTGCTGCTTCCGCTTTTGGTCTAGGCCTTACCTCTGCCCCCTCTATATTCCCAGGCCTTCCGCCTGGGCCTAGCCCCAATGCATTCCCTGGACTTGGTGTTACAGGGGGGCATGGTGCCGGGAGCCCAGTGTTGTCTACACTCATGGGCCTGTCTGGAGCTGCTCCATCGTCAGTAGCATCAGTGGCCCCATTGCAGGCAGCAGCAGCAGCAGCAGCAGCAGCAGCAGCAGCTGCTGCGGCCCGAGCTCCATCATCATCCCCTGTGTTGCCAGGTTTTGCATCTGCTTTCAGCTCCAATTTCCAGCCTGGGTATGTGAACTTTTTACAAAGGTTGTACAAGTACACATAGACACCATGAAATGAATGATGTCAAACTGATTTTCTAAAATGATTTCATCATCTTTACACAAACATCAAAACAACAACGTTTAAAGGACATTTATCTTTGAAATGACAGATATGATATTCCTAAATCTGCCTCTAATTATGTAAAAGCCCAACAGTTAGTGGTAAGAATTTCCACTAGGTTACCCGAAGTATGTGACAATGATTTCCACTTGCTTGTAAAATGGCTTAAAAAAGGATTCATAAATCATGGCTATCGATTTTCCAGTTGTATTTTCATGTGATAAGGGCTGGACCCTAAAAAGCGCAAAGTCCTCCTTGGCATCAGTCCAGTCTTGGTTAATGTTGTCAGTGTTATTTGCAAACTCTCCCTGATGTTTACTGTCAGATTTGTACATCCACTATACACTATATAGTATATACTGAAATGTGCTCATCAGTGTTTTTTCTGAAGAAGATGAGAGTAAGGTTGTTAAATATCTGCTACTTTCTGGTAACTGCTTTACCAGATTAGTTTTAAGTAAACATCCAAGTGGGAATGTTGTTACAGAATGAACAAACACAATACACATGTTGATTTTTGAGCTTGAATCGAAAACTATCAAGAGGAATAGCTTATATTTTTATGACGTAAAATCAGTCCTATTATATTCTTCTTTAGGCCAAAATGTTCAAAAATGTTCTTTTATTTTGTTTTTTCATAGAGACCATGTTTATCTGGTGTTCTATATTGTGACAGTATTTTGTGTGTTCCAGGTTGGGCAGTGGTCTCCAGCCTCCTGGAAGTAGTGGCTTCCCTGGCTTATTATCCTTCCCTGCAGTTCCAGGCTTCTCTCCCTCTGCCTCCCCGGCTGCTCTTGGCGGCCTCCACAACCCAGCCATGCAATCTGCCCTCCTACAGGTAGCTGTGTACGCACAATGTCCTCTGGCTGAGTTAAAAGATTTAAATTTTCAGGTTGACAAACTTTATATTTGTCTTTTTTTTCAGGCTCATCCTACATCTGCTCTGGAAAGCTTTCCTCCTCAACCCAACAGTTTTCCCAGCTACCCTCCAGGGCCTGGAACCCCTTTTCCACTCCAACCAGGGCTGCATCCTCAGCTGGGTTGGCAGTGATGGCAATTAGACTTCTGTTTACCTTGCCTCACCTTTTTAGAGGGTCCACACAGGATAATGGTTTCATTATTACATCTGTTCAAGAATAATGGGCTTACTTGTACAAGAAACAGTAACTGTAAAATATCTGTTGTCACAGTTGTTAGGTTTTACAGATGCACTGTGACATTAGCAGATGGACGGTTGTAACATTAGCCTAACCTGCCTGTTTTTAACCACAAATATAATAATTTATTGATGAACAATGAATTACAGAACATCTGAAAACAAAATGAAAACATTATGTATTGACAGTACCATGATGTACCGTTTAATTCCTAACGCTACAGGAAAGGAACTAGCTTATTGATTAATTACCCAGGTGAATTGTTATGTAACATGAACATATATTTTGACATGGGTTATCACATATTATTTCATGCTTCAGGGATGGAAATGTGTTAAAGTAAAACATTTGGCAGCTCCGCTTATGTTTAGTTATTTTAATGAACACATTTATTGCTGTGAGCTGTTGACTGTGATTTTCATGTATGTTTACAAAATGGACAGATGAAGCTATCAGCTCTGTCACTGTATTATTCGAGCTGACATACTGGACTATGTGAGGATCTTTTCCCACTACACAATATATTTTTTATTGATATTTGGACTTGGAAAAATACAGTAGTATAGGTCTGTATTTCTGTTAGTCGTCAGGGTAGACTACTTTTACTGACTTGTACACCTGAGTTAAAAATCCTAATACTCGACTACTGTTAATGAATTTGTTCAGTGTATGATATTTGTTTTCATTTAGTATTTCATTCTGTATTTGCACCCATTTTTACATTTCTGCGGTGAACTGCAGCTGTTGTAGGTATTGCTGTGTTTTTAGTGTGTGTGGGGCACCTCTTGAATAAAATGAACTGTATGAAATATAGAAATTATGAAAAATGTAAACGCGTTAGGGTTTGGAGGACAGGTTCTTGGAGCGCTTTTACAGCCTTTTTACTGTTGACTTAGTGCTTGATGTTACACTTATGAAGGACATGTATATGATTGTGCAACACATTACTGATCAGTCATGTGAAAATTAGTCATGTGAATGCCCTGTCATAAGAACTAGAGGAGTTTCCTTTTTTTTTTTTTTAAATTTCCATTCAAGTTTGATTGCTGAGCCATCTTCACCAAGCCTAGTAAACTATCAAATGTCATCTGAAATTTGTCTTCAGTCTTTTAAATAATATTGATTTATTACTGAATTTTATTTTAACCCGATATAGTTGTCATTTTCCTTTGGTTTTGTTTTGTCAGAATTGTCTGTTACCATACCAGCTTCATTGGATGTTTTGATCCCAAAGCCAAATAAATGCTGAAATATTCAGAACATTTTTATTGATTCTTTTGAATTATTCTAAAGAAGAATATTGACATTATCCTCTTTTTATTTGCAAGTTTGATGTTTTGTCTTGTTTTTGCCTAACCAAGGATGGTCTTTATGAAATATGACATTTTCCTGCCTAATTCTTTTTGCCCTCATGTTTTTATTATATCCTTTGTGCTTATGCATCTGTTCTAATATAGCATTCGTAAAGCCATCATTGTTTATTTTAAGATAAGCCATAGGTTTAGTGTTATTGATTAGAATAATTACCTGATATTTGTCAGGGAATTGTGAAAGTCTGTTCACATGGTTCCTCACTCTAGCAAATTAGTAAAAGAATACAAACTTTTTTTTTTTAATGACGGGAGATGTCATAGTGTCATATTTTAAAGGTCTCTGAAGGGTCAGCTGCCAGTGTACTCATCAGGGGGAGAAAAACTGTTCAAAATATAAATATTTAATATTATCCTGTAAATCATTGTATGTACTTTGAGCATACGAGCCATGTTTTAGACTTGGACTGATTAATTTATGGTAAATTAAGCAGATTTTTCTTAGAGGTTGATACATAAAAATATTCAGGTTATACATATAATTTTACAACATCTGAGATTACACGTTAACATCTTTATAGCACCATATTAATGATCAACTCAGTGTCATGGCCACACCTAAAGTACATCTTTATATTGCTGCATTATTGCTTTAAAAGGCAGGCTTTCTCTTGAGTAGACACACTTTAGAAAGTCACTTCCTGGTAACACTCAGAAGCCAGCAGCACATGGAAATGGAGGACCAAATGGAAAGCCAGAAGAGAAGAATAACAAGCAAAGAAAACTTGATATGTAGGTCTAACCACTTTTCTCTTCTTTTTCACTTTAGAGTGACATAACTGGTTGTGCTACTGAATGAACTATTACCACCAGCAAACTTGCTTATATGTTAGAATTAAAAATAGAGTTGGAAAATGTTATTCTTAAGTACAGACATGCTGTAGGCACAATGAAATTGTAGAAGTGACAATGAGATGATCCTTTATATAACAGACTGTTATTTTTCTACAAATGTGTAGAAAAATAAAGGAAATGCCTTTTATTTTTACTTGAAGTTGAGCTCTTAGTTCTACGTTTTTATGGTTTCAGATATTAGAGCATAAGTTTGTAATACTTCCTGAATAGATAAAGCACACCTGTGCAGCTGGAAAATAGCCACTGCCGCAGGGCATAGTATAACTTCATCGTCATAGAGACAGAAATCACATGCCAAGGAGATAATAGGTCCCATAAGCATGTGACTATGTTTGTTTCTCTTCCTTCAGTTTTGTTTCAGTCTGCGTGGATTGTCAACTAAAGAGAGACCAGTGTAAAGCTAAACAGTACAACTGCTATGTATGCAAATGCATAATTTGGTTGTTGATAAGGTTTTCTTTTTATATGGACTTGCTGCACATGTGATACATTGATAAAAAAGAGAATTTGTTGCATAGTATTTAAGTATAATCCAAACTTAAGATTCCACTCAGTGTTTTACTGTAAATCCTCCACGCCATTAAAAAAGAAATATATTTATGCTTTTAGGGAAATAATGTTTCTCACAATGTGTCATCTTATCTTATTGTAACCATCCTCAAATAGCCTAAATGGACACTTCAGAACTTTTTGAACTGTGTTATTAATAAATGACACAGTTGAAGGGAGGCCGTGATCATGGTGTGTTTTAAGGTTCTGCAATGTGGAATTTTCCTCAACTGAACAACAGGAAGCTTTTAACTGCTCTTGAATTGATTTCCAGTGGTTTGACCTAGAAATACACAATGATGTTGATTTTTTTATGCATAACCAGAGTCAGGAAACACAAACCAAAGTAGAACTGACCATTAAATTTAGGCTTCACTTTAAAATTTGACTGTCATTCTCTGATTAGGTATATTATATTTTCCTGTTATTTATTTTTTATTTTTTGCAAAACCAGGCACTAATGAGTTATTGGAGCTGGATGATGACATAGTATGATCCACACATCCTCCCTCTAGTTAATGCATTTAATTATGAAAGCAGCACTTAAAAGATCATGTTGCATAAGTAAACACTTTACTGCTTGCTCTTTCTATGGGGGAGTTTCTCTGGATAGAAACATGCTAGAGCTCTATTATGATCTCAAGTTAAATAAAAGTACAACTGTGGACACACCTGGTATTTATATGTGACTCTACCCTGTTGTCACAATTTTACAGCTTTATTTATTACAGCTTTATGTGTGGCCTTCCCAGGGTTTTAGGGTGGAAACCTGTGATTGGTACCTTTTGCGTTGTTGATATTGACAGACAAAATGCATCACCTTCAACTGACAAGGAATCAAAAATCATTTGCAGCCTTATTCTGATTATTAATATACAGAAACCTAACAACTGATATTAATTTTTTTAAGCCACTAATTCAGATTTTGCAGACTCAAGCATATTAACATATTTATATTTAATTCTTTACTGTTATGAGGAAACTTTCCTTTTCATGGCTAGGCATCTCACAGTTTGTCAAACACATTTAAATCTACTTGTATTTGTCTCTCACTTTAGCTGAACGGACAGGGTCTTTGGGATGCTTTGGCTGGTTCATCGTCATACTCTGTGGCTTATTCACATTTATCCTGTTCCCTTTCACAATCTGGTTTTGCTTTAAGGTGAGTAAAGTCACTGGGCTGAGAAGGAGAAACCACTATTTCTTTTACTGGAAATTGTAGTTGAGTGCATACTGTTTGTGGTTTTGCAGATTGTACAGGAGTATGAGCGAGCTGTCATCTTCAGACTGGGCCGCATCACAGATCGGAAGGCTAGAGGACCAGGTGCAGTTCTCATGTTTATAAAACTTTTCTTTTAGTTTATATTGATGTATTTTGTCTATCAGCTGTTATTTTATTTAAATGTTATATGTCTGGTAAAAAAAAAAAAAAAAATCAAAGTAAATGTTATTTGGTTTCCCTCTTTGTGTCCTCAGGAATCTTTTTCATTTTGCCATGCATTGATTCCTTTGTGAAAGTGGATCTGAGAACGGTTTCATTTGACATCCCACCACAAGAGGTACGTGTCATTTAACAGAGATATGCAGAAAAAAAACCCCAACATTTTCACTATCATAGAAACCATTTGATATTAAAAGTCTATGTGCATGCATAAATTTGACTTTGAGTTTGTATTTTCACTTCGTATTTTCACTCTAGATTCTTACCAAGGACTCAGTTACTGTTTGTGTGGATGGCGTGGTGTACTTCAGGGTCAGTGACCCTATTGCGTCTGTGGCTAATGTGACAAATGCTGACTTTTCCACCCGGCTGCTGGCACAAACCACCCTTAGAAATGTCCTGGGTACTAAAAATCTTTCTGAGGTCTTGTCAGATCGTGAGGGCATTGCTCACAGCATGCAGGTATGAAATTCTAACCACTTTTAGCCTGTTTTGTTTCATATGCCCACTGTGCTTGTAAGACAAATTTTTTGCATTTTTAACATTGCCACTTGTATAAGTTTGTGATTTGTTTTCATCTGACTTTTATATACTGTATAAAAATATAAGGCACAGTACAGAATTCCCTTGTAGATAAGGACTATTAATTTATTTTTCATTACATAAAAGCTCTTTTAAAGTACCTTTCCAATATCTTGAACAATACATTTGTTTATTCCATATGGAAACTGATACCATTTCTATATTGCATTATAAGATATATGATAAGTTACAGCAGTGAGATAATCCCATTCCTGTCTCAACAGTCCAGCCTGGATGAAGCCACAGACCACTGGGGCATTAAGGTGGAGCGTGTGGAGATAAAAGATGTAAAATTGCCACATCAGCTGCAGAGAGCCATGGCTGCTGAAGCAGAGGCTGCACGAGAGGCCAGGGCTAAGGTCAGGACATGTAACATGATGCATAATGCTCATATAACAAATAAAGTGCTCACACACTATAACAGAATAATTCTCAAGGAAACCAAACATTGGGTTATTTCGAATAGCAGACCTTTGATTTGTTAATATCCCTGACCTGATCTTACTTTTCTGTCTCGTTTTGCAGGTGATTGCAGCAGAGGGTGAGATGAATGCATCGCGGGCCCTGAAGGAGGCGTCCCTTGTGATTGCAGAGTCTCCATCAGCATTGCAGCTTCGCTACCTGCAGACTCTCAACACCATTGCAGCAGAGAAGAACTCCACCATCATCTTCCCTCTGCCCATGGATGTCATGTCTCATTTCATGAGAAAGTGAGATTGCTACCTCAGTGAAACCTCCCGTTGCTGAATGGATTCATTTATGTTCAAAAGTAAAAACGGTCAGGATGCAACATAAAGGTTTTCATGAAAAGTTATTATAGAAAGATCCTAAACTGTGTTATTTGGCAAGGTGTATTTCCCTCATGTGATTGAATTAAATTGGGATCAGTTAATATGGTGTTGTGTAAAAATCATATAACATCATTCATGTTGCTATGTGATGCTATCTTGTGCAGCTGAATGTTTTGATGAGTGTAAAATGTAAAAATATTTATTCATTAATGCAACTTGAACCGTTTTACTACTCCCTTTATTTGTAAAATCTCAAGTACCACCAATATATACTGTATGTTTTTGTCACTTCCCACACTTGTTTCTAGTTTCATATATATTTGAACTTCAAGGATATATTTGAATTAATCAGAAGACCTTGCAAAATTATGCCTAAGTTTTTAAAAATGAAATTTGCTTTGGATGAAAGTGCCTGTTAAATGTTAAAATATATGCAAATAAATAGTATCAATAAAATAAAGAAAGTTTTGGTTGGTTGAATATTTCTTCCCGCTTATTATGGCACTAGGTGTTGTATCGTTCATCGCTGGAAAGCTTCATTGTTCACTGTTACAGCAAAGTATATGTTGTAACTATCAGTCTTTAGTGAAATGAGCAACACAAGTAAACACGTGGTATTAATCTCCAAAAATTTGCTAAAATCCCCTGTCATGCTCTCTTGCTGGTTATCACTCCTGTTTTAAGTTGCTTGGTGGGTTGGATAATTTCACTCTCACTGTAATAACCTGTCAACAGAATACATGGGTATTGTAGAGGCTATACATATATGTATATAGAAGAATATAAATAATGTTGACCTGTATGAATTAAAAAAAAAAAGAAAAAGGATAGAATGAACACATATTGACCAATCGCCTTGCACTGTGAGGGTCCTATGCTGGAGATCCAAATGCATCCACAAAAGCTTTGTACTTCCTCCTTGTACTGGTCAGATTTAACTGTGGGGTGGCATCCTGTTCCTCAGCCAGGAGTTGCTTAAGGTTAACTAGGGTGGGTTTATCATGCACACATTAGGCTGTTGATCACTTTACACAAGTTGAGCCCTCACAATATCAATACCATTGACTAATCAGGCTTTCCAACACCAACTGGTATTACTAAAGGGGAAAAAAATGACCAAACACAGATTTCTTTAGCTTTTCAATACAATGCCAGTCAAAGGTTTAGACACACTTTCCCATTCCCATCATTAGATTTAAAAGGAAAGTGTGTCCAAACTTTTGACCTGTAGTGTAAATTGTGCAGATAAATAAAACCAGTCCCTTTCTTTCTGAGCTGAGTGACAATTCAGAATCATACTATTATGCGGTTAAACATACCTAAAAAGTTGAATGAATAGCAGCATAGATTCTCAAATAAACACAACCATTTGCTTCAGTTTTCTTAAATGTTTTAATACTGAGTTCTCCCCAGAAATTTCAATCAAAATCATCAACATACTGTGTTTACATTACATTGATGAACTAGTTTCTTTCTCATCTTCTAAGTCTCCTACACTACAGTTACATCTTATTTATAACAAATGCAGAGAGGTAAAAGAAGAGAATTAGAGAACAAGAAACAGCAAAGACAGACAAAAGCATGCTTGTTTTACTCTGTCGGTGCACAAAGACACAACTCATGTCATAAATGTATTTACATTCAAACATACAATCAGTGCCAGCACAGACAAATTCTGCCTCTGAGCCAAAATCCAAAAGGAATAATTGAGTAGATTACCTCCACAAATGCAAATTGTAGAGCAAAAGTTACAAGTCTTGGAAACCTTTGCTATGACAGCATTTCAATGATCAACATGGGTGCATTTTCTTGTAACAAATCAATGTCCAATGGTATTTTGAGGAGAGACTCAACCATATGCTACATATCTTATGGTTGCTACAAAGTGGTCAGACAAGAGGTCCTTCTGTGTTTCGCAAAATCACAGGAATGACTTGTATAAAACTTAGTCATAGTAAATTTTTTGACATTCAACTTATAGTGAGACAAAAATGTCCACAGGACACATTGAGGGGTCGTTACAATACCAGTTCAGTGTTCAAAAGTGGAAAATTCATTTAGGATGAAACCAGGAACTACAGATTACATGTAAACAATATTTCTGTTGCACCATTGCAGACTGTAGTTTTTGCACAAAGCAGCCTATAGAAGGACCCTAAGGAGTTATTTGAAGATGTGATTGAAGTGTAAAGCCAAACATTTGAAAACACAGTGACTTTCACTGGTATATTCTTACAACTGATCAAAGACATTCTTCAAATTATAAATGTAAGTACAAAATTCGAGAGTCTTTATACAATCCTCCTCTCACTGTACTTGACATTCTTCTATTTTCTAGTATTTAACGCTGTGTACTCATCATACAAAATATGCTGAAGGTTTAATGTGAAGGTTTCTGTTTTTTTTTTCTTTTTTAAGATAACCAAAAGTGCTTGTAGAGTAGTTGCAGACCTACTTACAAGTCTAATACCGGTAACTCAGACTTACCGTCCTTTACATGTTTGCTGACCCAGTGGGTTGGTAACATCTGAAACAGGTGTGCTGGTAAATTTCATCTATCGCTTTGTAGGACAGGTAACTAAAAGAGCTTCAAAGAAATTTCAGCAATCTGTGCTAGGCCTCAATACTAAAGTCCTACAACTCCCACCTACTCAGTTTTCATGCATCTATTGATCTATTAACAATATTAAACTGTTGTTGAGCTCTAAGCTATGCTCCCTTTAGCAATGTAACTCCAAAAACAGGCTTTTCCACGTTCTTTTTTCTGGCCCTGTCTATTTACATATTTTTGTTTCGTGTATAGTTTAAACAGCTTTAGCTAAGTGAAGGTATGACTTTGTTTCACTGTACAAGACTGTAACCTTTAATGGTGTCTTGTTTAAAGCCAGCTGAGAGAGACCCTGAGGTTAAGTTAATCAACAGAGTACAGTACATGAGGCAGCTTAGACATACTGAATGCATTAAAATACGTTTCATGGTTGGTTTGTCATGTGTATTGTACAGAGGTGAAAAGTCATCCTGGAAAGTATCTTGACACTGTTTGTGTTCTGTTGAGCAGCTACACAAAAGAAAAAAAAAAGGTTTGATTAGGTGATAATTTAGAAAAGAATTCCCTGAACAGTATAATCCTACACGCTGAGCATTGAGTGTAATTTGCAGAAGTACAAACACAGAATCCTCCAAAAAAAATGTTTGGTTGAAAAAATTCTACAGAGGATGTTATGAGGAGATTAACACAGGCTTAGGAAGGTCTACTCTACATTGGTACTTCACAAAGAAGTAAAAAGAAGGCTAATCTGCTTTTTTAAAAAAAAGAAAAAAAGAAAAAAGAAAATAAACTTACATAGCTTACAGAAACACATCAATACACAATCCCGTAAGCATCATCTAAGTACAATCATATGCACTCTCTTGTGCAGCCATGAACAAATTACATCAGTTCATGAGTTGTCGAACAAATCTTAACAGGTCTTAATTTCATGTTTCATTCAGTGGTACTTTTCACTTCAATAGAATGTATAATTTGCCCATGGGTGCTAATTATTTGCACAAAACTGCACGTGTGAGGATCATATTTGCAGAATATCTGCTTCCTCCACCACATATTCCACTTGTGTCCCATTAGAGATCACTTTAAAGTTACAAACACTATTTCTTTTCTCCACAACTTAAGCTTAATAAATAGATCACAGCAATAAGAAGGTTCACATTTAAACTGGAAGACTTTCACAGTACATGCCTGTTTGAAATACAAAATACACACAATTAATAAATTAGATGTAAACATCACATTATAAAGAAATGTACAACATTCAAAACAGTGATCCCTGTGGTGGGTATCCCCCTTTGGCTCCCTGGTAGGTGTGTTATTTTGTTGTTGTTGTTGTTGTGGCTGTTGAAACACAACAGACTGCACATTCCCATTGAGGTAAATACAAAATGCTAGAAATAGTTTCTGCATGTAGACCTGAGGGATCCCAGAAGTGAAGAATGACTCATGTGGTGTAGGAAGACCTGTCAAGGTTTTAAAAGACAGAAAAGTCTTTGTATTTAGCAGGTAAAAGGGCTGGACGGTTCCAATGAGGCTTCTCCAGTGAAACTCTCAGCACTGAACTAATTATAAAATGATAAATAGACCTTGAAGATGCTATGAAACAAGATTTGCTTTGATTTACAAACTAATTCTTGATCAAAAGTCCTGTATAAATTAAACTTTGATCACTCTTTGCTGGTGAAGTGGCAGGACTTAGAATAAGGCGCTTTGTTCAGGTTTTGTCCAGATGAAAAAGGAGAAGTGAGAATAAGAAACTGATCTTAATTATGAGATATAGCTTATTTTTACTGAAATATTGGGTTTTACTGGACCGGAGTATTATATTCTGGTGACATGAGGGTGCTACTTTCCATCTTTTATATTCTTCTATTTACTATGCAGGACTTATGTCTAATATATGTAGAGGAAGTTCACTTTTCTACCCTCCCTGTGCCTCTATCATACAGTATTTACAGTCTACATGTAAAGCATGTATGATCACAAGCATGTATGAGGGGACATTAATGTGAGCTGCAGTCGTCTGTTCTCTGAATTTTCCTCACTGTTGTATTTCTGTATATAATTTGATGGGTACTACAGCTGGCTTGGGAGGTTCAAGAGCCCAGTACTTTGACGGTGTCTGTACAGTTGGTCCTATCATGAGCAGAGACCTCAGTCTTGTGACTTCTTCATATACTACAATTCATGCTCAAAAGGGAAGTGGGGAGAGGAAAGAGAAAAAAAAAAAGGGAATGAGGTGGGAAAGTAAAAATGTGTTTAACTCTGTAAAGAGGAAACACAAGCATTTGTGTTACACCGACCAGGTGATGATCTGTGTGTGGGTGTATTGGGGCTGGAGGAGTAATTCTGATTGACAGCTGCTCTGTGAGTGGGCGTGGACGGTCCAGAGGAGAGGTTTTGATTGGTGGCTGCTCTATGGGAGCAAAACTGTGCCTGCTGGGGGCAACCATGGCAGTGGGTGGGGGAGTCGCACCCTGCCACAGGTGAGGAGGAGAAGAACGGAGATGAAGGTACAGGGGAGGGAGAAAAGGAGCGGTGCAGTGGGGATGATGCGGGGGACATGAGAGGGCTTGTCTGGAGACGCCACAGCAGCTCCTCGTTGTTCCGACTTAGGCGCTTCTTCTCTGTGTTCTCCTTCTCGACAGACTCCTGCAGGTTGGCGTTGTCCTCTGATAGTTGCCTGCAAGGAAAGCAGCACTGTTTCATAAAAATGGGCAACGCGCTGCTATGATACGTTGTCCCTGAGACGCACACTGCACGACAACACTGGACAAAACACAGCTGCAAAACTACAAACATCTCTGAAATATCATGGTCTTCTTTGCTTTGTTGTGATTTTGAAATGCTTGATAGGCTTTAAGTTTTGAGATGCATCTTATCTCACCTGGACAAGGCAAGGTTCAGTTCGATGCGGGCCTTCAGATCTTCATTTTGCTGCTGCAAAACCTGGACCTTCTCTTCGAGGAATACATTCTTTTGGGCCTGCTCAAAAACAAAATACAACAATAGTACAACCTTTCATTCCCTAAACACAAGAACATCATGTGTATCCAGAAAGCCATCCATGAATGTATCTTTGTACACATGGTGGCAACACGTTTGCTTAGCTGACTTATTTGAGCCTACCACTTTTTCCAGGTCAGAGATCTTCTTCTCCTGCTGATGGATCTGCTGGTTCTTCATTTCAACAACCTCCTTTAGGCTCTTCAGATCTTGCTCAATGTGTTGGTACGGAGCTAAAGCATCCTGTTATCAACATGTGCACAGAGAGAAAATGAGAAAAGCATTCACAAACACAAGTGTTTTGATGGCTTATGAAGTACATATTACTCACAATAATCTGCTCATCTGTACTTCTCCTCAGAGCTTCCTCAAAGCGTTTGGCTTTGTCCCTTAAACTCTGGTTTTGAAACGTGAGGGTGTCCACTTGATCCTAAGTAAGCACACACAGCAAGAACAAATCATAGCACACCACATCAAAATAGATCTCCATGTTTAACAAAGAAAAATAGCTATCAAGTATATTTATTTATCAGTAGAAATTATACCTGTAGAGAAAGTCTGAGTTTCTCAAAGTCCTCCTCTAGAAGATTCTTCTGTTGCTCGTGAGCTTTTCGTAAATCTGCACAAGTAATCAGAAGCAGACCAAAATGACAGCTGATGTTATTTCCAGCAGGGCTTCAATCACTTTTTTTTGTTTGTTTTGTAAATCAGGCTTAAAATCATACCTCTCATAGTACGGGCGTGCTCCTCATGCAGTGTTGCCATAGTGATATTATGCATGTCTCTTAGCTCCTGTATGGCTGCCTGGTGGTTGGCTGTCATCTCCTCCATCTATCACATGCATAAATATGTAAATGCACACAAAGAAGTTGTCTGTCTAATCAGAATTCACATAAAAATAAGAGCTAATCCCTTAATAATTGTTCCCACCTGCTCCTGTTGCTGAGTTCTCAGCTCCTCCATCTCAGACCGATGCTCTGCCTTGAGGTGTTCTGTCTCTGCTGTGTGACACTTCCTGAGCCCTTCCTCCACGGCAGCCAGCTCGGCCTCCTGCTGCAGCTGGAGCTCCTGCAGCTCTCGCTCAAACACCACCTCAAGTGCTGTTTTGTCCCGCTGGAGTTTCTCCCAGCGCACTGTGTTGGCAGCTGGGCAGAAAGTATATTCAATCTTATAATATTCTGTTATATATTCAGAGATTTTATTCATGTACATTGACGCTTTTACAGTGCTGGCCTTATTAACTAGCCTTCATTTTAACTATAAATATTTACATTCATGAAGCAGTGGTTAAAATGAACACATAAGCCACCTTGTAAATATTTAAAACTAATAAATATCAAATATATAAAACTACCCAGATAGTAGACATGTTTGAGCCAAATATTGAGAAATGATCCTTACAGAGAAAACCAGCATTATGGCAGTTTTCTAGTGGGCCACATGTGGTGGTCATGTCTGTATAGAGGTACAGAGGTAAAGATCCACTTTAGGATCTTGAACAGGACATGGGAGTTCGCCCAACCAGTCTACATATACTTTCATTCATTCAATCAATTATTCGTTTTATACTGCTTAGTTTAATTAAGTGTTAGGGGGAGCTGGAGCCTATCCCAGCAATTATAAGGTAAGAGGCAGGGTACACGCTGGAAAGTTCACCAGTCCATCACAGGTACATGTACTTTGTGTACATGTACTTGATTGTGTTCCTCTGACACTCCTGTGGGGGGGTGCTCCAGGAGTATGGAGCACCAAGCTCCCTTGTACAAGCTGCCCGGTCTTTATATAACCGGTGCCACAGCTTGGTCTGTATTGCCAGCAGTAGGTCAGATTTGTTTGATGGTTAGACTTCACGAAGGCTAGTACCAGGCTGTACTAGCACTTGGTGGAGTCTGGTCCTAACCTGGTATCACATGTGGATCAGACCCATTTTAAACAATGTGGTTTTACTGGGTCTGTTTATTGAAAAGGTATAGCTATTGCTGATTTAGGAATGCAAGGAATATTTACTGGACCTTGGAAAATATTAAGATACACCTGATGTCATGTCATGCTATGAGACATGGCATGGACTTGCAATAAAGGACTTATGAACATATCTGGCTGTAGGGACTACATCTGTCGCCAGGGAGCACCTCAGGATCCTCCTGGAAACACTTGAAAAAGTGGCTGGAGAGAGGAAAGTCTGGGCTGCTTAGGCAGCTTTTCCCATGACATGACCCCAGATAAGCATAAAAAATGGGTAGATAAAATTCAGATTTTTGCCTCTGCATCAATGGTACCTTCACACACACAAATCATCCATGTCTTGGTAATGAAAACATCTCTATTATTTAGCAAATGTTGGCATTTGCACTGTCCAGCAATCTAGAGGCTTTTTCTCATATTGGACAGAAACAACAAGATGTCACTCTGCTTAAATAAATAATGTGGACTCATGTGACCACACAACATCCATTTTTGTCTGTCTCAAGCCCCATATACACAATAACTTATTGAGTAACATAAATAATTTTCTTCGTCTTTGAGGAAAATTATTTCAGTTCACATTTCTCAATGAAGCAGCCGACTGTATGGATGATATAGGTTTCCCAGGTTTCCTTGGTTCTATGTGACTATTGATCACAGTGTCATGATATTTAGTGCATCTAACAGTGGTTTCATTTTTAACCTGTCAAAGCAAGAAGTGGGCAAGAGGCAGGGTACACCAGTACCCAATCAACACAGAGACAAACAACCAAAAACATGGAGAGAATCTAGAGTGACGTGCATGTCTTTAGATGGTAGAAAGAAGCCAGAGTACTCAGAGAGAACCCACACATACACAAGCTCAAACCAGTGACCTTCAAAAGAGTGAACTTCTTGCTGCGAGGCTGCTGCGCTAACCAACACACCACCGTGCAGCCTTGATTTTTCAACTTATTGATGATTATCTTACTATTTGGCACAAAATGGCAAACCAGAACTCTGCTTGGAGAGACTAAATAATTTAACTTAGCTCCTTTTATAATCAACCCTGGCACCCTTACCTTTGAAGTTTACTGAAAATTGTTTTTGCTTTTAACGGTTCGAATCAGTCGACAAAATACCAATTTAATTAGAAGGGTATTTACACCTCAAACTGTAGGAGCAAAGCAAACTGCTTCCTTATGCTGGTTTCTGTAATTGCTAACAGCTGCATTTGCTGCAATGACAATATAAGTAGTTTACATACTTATTTTGAGATCAACCAAATACCGTATCAAATGAGTTCTAATTGCCACTCACCCATCTCTTCTCTGATCTTTTGCATTTCCAGATATAGTTTCCTTCGACTTTCTTCTGCATTGCCATTCTGAAATTAGAAAGTGAGCATTATTTTGACATAGTGCACCATCCCAGAACCCCTGATAAAATTAATTCTGGCTGGGATATAGATAATGAAAACACTACTATTACTACTGGATGATGTAACAAAAGCAAAGTCAGTAGACACTGGTCTAATTATAGCATATTTTCATGATAGTAAATTAAATCATATAACAGTATTCTGCCATGTTTTAAACACCACAAATATTCTGATGAACATTTCAAAAATATAATTTCTGGAAAGGTATAATTTAGGTAAACATGTAAGTGTTTTCATATTTGCACCTATTTTAAGCAAAACATTTGAGTCAATGTTACTTATTGGCTTACTGTTGTGTCTAAGGGCTACCAGCAGAGGGGGCTAAAAGCTTCTCCAACAGGATCACACTATCCCTGTCTAGTTTTCATTTGCACTCTGTGGCCAGTGATAGCAGCACTCAGACAATGACCATAAAGAAGTCAGACAGTCCCTCGACAGTCTCGAGGTGGTATCACAGGTTTAGTGCCTCAGAGGCTAAATCATCCCATCAAACCCAGAGCTGGATGAAACCTGCTCAGTGACACACTGAACTCTCGCAGACCCTTTCCGCAATCACAATCACTCTTGCTCACCATGCTGGATTTCAGGTTGTGGTGTTTAATACTGTATGTGTCCTTGAGTTCAAGCATATGAACACTCAGTGTGTGTGTGTGTGTGTGTGTGTGTGATACAATGTAAGCTTAGAGTAAACAGAAAAAAATGACGTGACTAGACAGTCTTCTTTTACTCAGAGCTTGCATTAAAGAATAATATGAACAACAACAGTTTATGTTCTCCACTGGGATAATCTGGCTGTTTTATCCCACATAAGTCATTATTTAATGAAAAAATTCAGTCTCAGAGCTGGTTACACTGAGAAGGGAAGCATTGCTATTATGGAGGTGTTGTCATGGGTTTATGCATTGTATGTTTACAGTTTTCTACCTTTTGACAATAATGTTGAGTAGTGATGATGAAGGCTTCTACACCTAGAGACATCTTCTTTAGCTCATGTCTTAGTGCTGTCAGCTGCCTTTCCTGATGTTCACAGCGTCCCTGCAGCCTCTGAACCTGTGCATTAAAAGTAATATAGAACAGAACAACAAAAAAAGGAACGCTTCAAACAGTGAGGCAGATTTTCCTTTTTCATTAACTCACTTCCTGCCTTTCCTCCTGCTTTTCCCTCTCATCTGCCTGCCTTTCTCTCTCCTTCTGCTGAGCCTCTTCTTTTTCTCTCTGCAGGCTCTCCTGCTGTTCTTGCTGCAGCCTCATGGGGGCCACACGGCGAGGTGACCCAGAGGGAGCTGAACCCCGCACAGCCGCTGCAGGCCGCTGGCCAGGCTGGACTGCAGGGAGCAGACGGGCAAACAGAGAAAATTAAATTTGGTCAGAATTAGGGTTATGCATGTATTTTCTAAGGAAAAAAAACACTGTAGAGATTCATATTAAGACATATTCAAATGACCCACTTTTTATTCTATGACATGAGCCATTAATATATTCTAATCAGTCATATTCTCATTTCTTAATCTCCCTAATAATGACACTAGTGAGTGTAGGTTTGACCTGACCCAGTGCTAACAACTGACTTCACGTGATAAATGACAGTAAGTTAATTGAATTTCTGCAGAAAAAAACTTTGATTCTTGTCCGGTGTTCTTCCTGATGAACCCTGTAATCTTGTGATAAATGTGGTTGATATATTAAAAAAATTTTTTTTTATCTCACTGCATTAGAAATAATACGGATTACAATGCATAATTTGGTCTGTGTTTATGGAAAGCAATAGTGTATATAAAAGCTTCATCCATTAACAAAGGAGGTTATTGAAATAACACAAAACAGCACTTGAAAGCCATTTTTCCCTTGAGGGGAACAACAACCATTATGTCACAGCCGACGTACAAGTGAAGCCATTAACCTCTCTGTCTTGTCATGTGGTGTAAACATATTAAAATTCAAACAGATCTATGCCATATTTTGGAGACAGAAATTTATTTAAAAACTCTTCCTCTGCATGTGTAGAACTACCCTGTGTGCCAGAATGTCAGCATCCTTGAAATGAAATTGCTGCAACCCTTCATCACCTGTCTCAACCGCATCATTCAGGCCTACTGAAGCATGCGGGAGCAGTTTCCATGACAACACAAGGCAGGGCTTGGGGTGCAGGGTCCCAGGTAATGAGTACAAAATTGGTTGGAGGAAGGTGGGATGAGGGGGACTGGATAATGGGAGTGCTCCGAGATAAGGAGAGAAAAGAGTTGAGAGATAATACTAAGTAAACAACATATGTGGGGGGGGGTTATGATTGTAACAGTGATTGATGAAAGATGGGGTAATAAATTTCTCTGTGAAAAAAACAAAACAAAACAGACAAAAAAAAAACAAAAAAAAAACAAACCCTGAACTCAGCAAGGTAAAATAAAGGCCAAACGTTGAGCAAAATGCATGTTTCAGCAAATATTTCAGTGCATTCTTGCCTTAAGGCTATATGAGGATCCCCTGCTCTCTATACCCCGTAAGTCATATCTACTCTTTTGCAGATACACACACATACCTAGACATCTGTAGGTCTCATCTGAAAGGTTAGAGAGGATACTGAATACCAAATGAGTGTGAAGGCGGGGTGCAGATGATAGTAGAGGTGCTGATGGATGAGGAATACCAATGCAAAACACAATGAGAAAAGAATGTGGTGGACCTTGTGGAAAGCATATAATATAAGTATTTGTTTTATAGGGCATCCTTAAAAGTATTCAGGCTGAGACATTCCTGAGGTGACGCTCAGTTTCACTTCAGTGCACTTGCATTTTACTGGCACACAGACCAGAACAACTGCAAGTGAAAACAATATCTATAAATCTCAACAGAGGAGAGCTAATGCTGTTGGGATCCAGAGATATATTTTAAAAGCAATGAATATAAAGTGAACTACAGATGTAGTTTCTGCATGTGTGAGAGACTGACAGCCTTTTAATGCTCTTGGTTAATTTTTCCAATTTTGTTGGACTTGCATTGTTATTAGGCAAACATAGATAAAGATTTTTTTGTGTGATAGTTTTAAGCAATGAGAAAAAACTCACCTGGGGACTGAGGTTTTGGAGTAACCACTGCCAGTCTTTTTGGGGAAGACGGAAGGGAGCGTGTAACCTCTGAACTCCGCTGAAACTCCTTCCTGCCAACTGTCCGTTAATAAGACAATAAATCAGTAAATGATGATATTCTCAGGAAGGTACAAAACACACAACCTATTTAAAAGCCATCTAAATTCATTGCATTGATACAAGGTTTAATAATTGTTGGGTTTTTTTGCATTATAGTTTTAAAACCAATCTATTTTTTATGTCTGTATCTTTGGATTTTAAGTGATGATCCAAGAGTTGAATTATGTATTTCCCAAATTTGCCTTGAATCCTTAAATCATAATGTGCAACTACCACTTTCTTTTGAAGTGGCTCTTTTAAATCAGCTTAATTACAGTTTAAATATCACATAGTCTTTACTGTGAAAGGGGGGAAGGGCACCACACAGAACGTGAATACCAAGGAGCTCTCAAAAACTAAGAAAAACGGCTTTCAGACCTCAATACAAAGTGAAAGGATGAAATGCCACTACCAATCTGACCACAAAAACTTTCAACACACCAAGAGTATCTTTCTCATACTAATGCATGGTGTCAGCATCATGCTGCGAGCATGCCACATGAATGGTATAGTGGATGATGCTGAATTGAAGCAAATCTGTAGGAAAAACCTCCATCAATCAACCATAGAGTGTGTCTGTGGTTCACTTGTGAACATGACATCAACTCTTTGCGTACAGCTAAAGCAACATTGGAAGAAACATTTGAATGATTCAAATGACCAAGTCATAGCCCAGATTTCAATCCACATGAGAGTCTGCTCACCAGATTGCTGCTCACCAGCAAAGGAGTTTAGATTTGAAATCTCAGTGAGTGAGTGATGTGCCAAATTTATAGACATAACTCAAAATACTAGCTACTTTAATTTGGCTAAAGAGTGTTTTTTCTTTGTTTTTTGTTTGTTTGATTTACTTTACTATTAAAGATATTTTGAACTTGTATCATGATGGACATGTTGTGTTGATCAAAAGATACCAACTCCCTTCCAAAAAAATCAATTGTAGATCCAACTTCATAAGCAAGATACTAGAGGGGATGGTGTTGGAAGGCACTGTGCACTCAACAACATCAAACCAACCAGGCTTCTCCACCTCTTTTTTCTCCTTTCCATTTATTTGCAGATTTTTCCTTTCTTCTGACACTTTTGCAATCTTCCTGCTACAGTTCTTCTTTCATCTCTTGCTATCCCTATAACTATTTCCTTCAGGACTATCTGTCAAAGAGAAGCGGAGCATAAGAGAGGAGACGTGCTCATGCTCTCTGTGACATTACACACTTTATAGTTAACATGGTTAACAATCGGGAAATTAGCATATCTTTAAAAAAATTATATGCTTTATACTTAAAATAATTACATGCTTCCATGTCTTCACCTTCATCACATTACATGTGTTGCACAGTTAGCAGAGTGTGTTGCTGCAAAGCAAGCCTTTATTCTGAAAGAATCGGTATGTGGTGTGTTGCAGAGAAGCTACACATGATAAAACATGGGGAGGGTAAAGACTTTGCAAAGCAACAAAGGTGATGCAAGTTAAGCAGAAAGTAGGAAGAAAGTATGTTTCAAGAGGTTTGAGGCCTTGAAAAGAAACTAATTAGACCTGTTATAAGAAAGAAACCTCTGATCCTGAACAAATCCCCACATAACTCTGGAGAAATGCTTCAGGCCTGCAGAGATGCCATTTATGTGTGTTCTCTTTATGTTTGTTCACTGTCAATATTTTGGTGTCATTAGAAATCTGGCTTTTAAAAGTGACTCATGTAGTCAGTACGCGGTAGTGTCAAATCACACCACTGCGGTGGAAAGTCTGCAAAACTGCCTTGAGTTTAGTCTGTAAAACTGCATTAACTGTAAAATTACTTTAACAGCAGGAGTATGGTTTTGTAATATTCCAGCCTCCCAGTCCTCTTATTGGACTCAGCTGATAATATGTTCTTAAATTCTATTTTTGTTTCCCTGCATTGTTTAAAAACTGTAAAAGTTTGAGAGCAACTAAACGCTCCCCTAAATTTTTTCAGTGCTGTTTACATTCATTCATTTTCTGCACCGCTTAGTCTCATTCAGGGTCATGAATTAACAAGCCTGTAGTCAGAGGTAAGGTCCACCCTGGGTGTACAGAGACAACACAGATGGACAAACAACCATTTATACTCATTCCCCGGGAATTATTTTAGAAATATCAATTAACCTAACATGCTAGGAGGAAGGAGTACCTGGAGAGAACGCACACATACATGGGGAGACCATGCAATCTCATTAGAAAGGACACCTATACTTCCACCCAGTTGAGGTTTGAACCAGCAACCTTTGTGCCGTGAGGTCACAGTGTTAAACACTACGCCATCATGCAGCCAGGTGTAGATCAATGGAAGTAAAAATAATAGACACTTAATTCTATAAGAACCCATCTTTATGTTATTAATATGATCTAGCAGCTGTGCCACTTTGTCGACACATTATATAAATGGTAAATTTAAGAAAAAAAAAACATTTGTTAGAGGCTGAAACTGTATATAAAGCACAGTCACCTAATGGCTACTGAATTGCATATGACATTACATTACACATGACTCATAATATGCAGCTTTGAGGAACAGGCTGCAGTCTTTGTGTGCAAAGACATCAAAATAAAAGATTTGCTTCCCTGTAAATATCAGCAAATGATGCATGAAGTTGGAGATTTGAGGCAGGCTGAGTGGAAGTGTTATCCCTCTGCTGATCAGAACAACTGTTTACTTGATAACCTACCAATTATCCCTGTATATATACCCTTGCAAGAAGAAAGTACAGGGAGGTGGGGTTCAGTAAAGTATGTTAATCTACTCTTCGACTCAGTGATTCTTTATTTGACAAAGCTTTGTGAAATTCGAACCAGCCCCAACCATAGTTTAAAGATCTTCTCCATGGTACTGGTAAACATTTGGCTTGTGTCTTTTCATTTTTTTCCAACCTGTTTGTCCATTTCATATCCATAATATCTACTTTGTGGTCTAAGTGATTACTTCCATACCACTTGATTACTCCTAGAGAGTGATAACATCTTTGTTAAAGCAAAGTGACAAACAGCCTCATGTACACATTGGAAAACGCGATCATACACATTTCGCTGCTTCGAGCATGGTCGTCATATTTATTCAGTGATGCCAATGCTGCTGAAAGAACTCCTTAAACCAAGGCATTCTTCACACAAAATATCATTTAACTTTTTTTTTTTTTTTCAGGCCATCCGATGTACACTTTGATTTTGTAACATAACCAGTATTAAAATATCTAAAATAAAAAATAAAATATCAATTTAAAAAATCTAAATTTCCTGCAGAAAAAAAAATCTAATTCCAATTATAACAAGATTTAGAAAATGCATATATGATAATCTGGCAACCATTATGTAAAGCGGCTATAGGGAGCAAGTTCGGACAGATGCCCACCATCACTCTGTTCTCACTCTGATGGTCTGATGCACTGCAGTTTTGTCAGGACATGTTAGTGTCCCCATTCAAGCAAGAGGAAAGCCTTTGGCTACAGTAACCTGAGTAAATTGACCAGCTTCTTTTCTTTTCTTGTTGAATGAGTTTTTTTTTTTTTTTTTGTAGTTTCAGAGCCAACATGTGAAACGGTAGAGCTAATAATAGTGTGTTTCTGTAAAGAAAAAATGAGCAGCTCCAAATCTTGAAGTTCCACCAACATTATCTGTGAAAATGAGTGTGTGCACCCTGGTGTAACCCTGACCCTAACCATCACACTGTGCCAAATCAACATCAATAAGACCCAGATAATTGTGAAATAAATCAAAGCGGGACTGAATGTTTATTTCTGTCACTTTATCCTATAATTTGTATAAATCTTGTCAAACTGTCCTATTTAAGCCAAACAATCCTTTTAGTCAAACTCTAACCAAGTAGTATTATTACCTAGACCTGACCAGCGGAAAAAAAAGCCTAAAAAATGTGTAAATACTTTTTCTTAGCAGGTCTTGAACTCTGGATGAGACTCACAGGCGCCACTCACAGGTGTTCAGAAGTCAAATGAGAAAATGTATATCTGTCTAAAAAGTATGAACTCTTCCAAGCTGCACAAGCAAAATCCAAATGTATTCCTAGTATAAAAGAGAAGAGTGTGCATGACTTGCACAATGATGGAGACCGTCTTCATCAATAATTTACAACACATTCAACATCAGCTCAGGGCAAACTGTGTGACAGAAACATTCGTACTGCCACAACACTGTCTGCATCTTCGATACATAAGCAACAAAGGCTCTGTTTGGTGCCAACACTGATTTATTCACTGTACAACATACATTTTCACTCATTCTACATGAACATGGCAGAGTTCTGTGTTCTTTATTTTGCCCAGTAACTATAAGTGTTTAAACTCATCCAATAGATGTGTCTGAGAGAAGTGTGATACTATAGGGCCTTTGCTGTTGGCTGCATGTGTGAAAAATACTACTGTGTGAGAAAAACCTCACATTCTGGTGTTAATCAAGTCAGGTGGGACCTAACAATCCTTATGGTAATCTCACTCTTCTGAAGAGTGAAAAACACAAATCATATTTTAAGCTTCATTTTGAGGTTAATGTTTGTTTTGTTTTTTTTTTGTTTTGTTTTGTTTTTTTTTAGAAAAAAAAAAAGGTAATGATCATAACTGTGTTAAAAAAAAGAAAAGAATAAAAAAGGTCACAGTGAACACTTGCAACACACCGGCACCTGGGGATATGTCAAACATGTTAGTGAAATGCTCCAGCATTTCCCAAAATGACTTTCCATAACCCCAGAGAGCAGGATCAGATGCTTAGTCAGGTGCCAAGGAAGCAGGTGATAGTTGAAAAATAACAGCAGGTTATAATACCATCACACTGATGCAAAAGTACCTCATTTGCTCTGAATTTCTCCCTGACAATACCATACACTAGCGGAAATGCACCGCTCTTTCTCTCTCATTTGTATCATATTGTTTCTGCACAAGCTGGAAAAAAAAGCTGTGCTCTAATCTCCCACTCAAACATCCACTGACCTCCAGGGGAGCTCCTCGGCTGGGGTGGCAGGTAGCGGCGGGGCAGGGCCGGAGTGGAGGGAGGCTGGAGGCTGTTGCTGCGACATGTTTTCTGCGGATCTGTCGGCTGGCTCATTGTAACTCTGTGAAGAGGAGGGTCCTCGCTCACATCCGGGCCTGAAAGATTTAACAAACTGAATTCAAACTTTTCTTCTCTAAATTTCCCCCGTTACAGCAATCTTATGTATTTCTTTTTCTTTTGTCCTCCTATGATCACATTCTCTTTTGTTTTTCCTGCAAGGCTGAGTCCTATGTCTGAATTTAAGATGCCTGGACTGAGAAACGGTTTGTAACACTGGATCTTGCTATTGCTATTGCTCTCAGTCTTTCTGTTATTACCTTTGTGCAGAGCAAATATTGAGAACACACACACATGATTTTGACACATGATTGTGTAAGCTCACAACCACACGAGCACGTACTCTGGAAAATACAATGCAAACACTCACTGATCATTGCTCATCCTGGGCTTAAGTACAGCTATCTAATCCATTAAACGACCAGTGGCTAGTTTACACTAACACACTACATATGTCCTGCTCATCTCTCCATCACTGATCAATAGTGACACAACAGATTGCTTGTGTGTATGTGATGATCATGGATGAGCAATCTCATTTAAAGCTGCTTGACAGAAGCTCTGAGGCTGTGAACAAGGTGTGGAACACAACATGAACCTTGAACTCCCACTGGTATTGAAGCTTAAAAAAAGTGCTAGAATGATGGCTTGTCGTGAATTTCTTTTGGTCGAGATACTCCCTTGTTGGTCAAAACCCTCAGGTGCTAAGGATTAGAACGGTTAACTGCAGGATGCTTTACTCAGAGGGGCAACTAAACCATAACACAGATTATTTCCAAGCCTACCTTCCTGTGCACACATAAAATACTGCAAATATGAACCATATAAAGCCTGAATTAAGAAAGACTGGGCAGAATAGTCTATTTTTTAAAATCTTAACAAAATCTGACTATTTGTTTTTTGGTATGTTTTTTTTTTTTTTTTTTTTTTTTTTTTTTTACCATTTATTACTGAGTCTTTTTACAGTTATTTGTCTCGTCCTCATTAACATGGTAAAGATACAAACCATTTGTTCAGGCTAGATATGATCTTGGTCACAGCACTGCTTCTGTAACTACAGCTGTATTCACCAGTGAATATGAGAACTGCATAAATAGAAATGATGTTAAATAAATTAAGTATTTTTTCTTTTCAGAGAAGCGATGAAAAGACTGATTGTTGCTTGATGATCTGACTTAACACAGATCAACTGGCTGGTTAGATGCACTCATTTGCTAAAGGTTAAGAAAACTCCCAAAAGACAGGCAGAGAGATGTAGAACACATGATGAGTTTATGCTGTCAGAGAGACTAAATTGAGGACTGGTGGGAATTATCATACAGACAATGTAACTCCCAGGCTCTGGGGGAAATGGAAAACACATTTCATCATCTTTAAAAGCTAACTGATATGCATCTCTGATTGGTAAAGTCCCTGTCAATGATGGATGACAGGGAAAAAAGGAAGAAAGATGTTGGCTGAATGGGATGAGGAGGAATTATCTAAAGAAAAGAAAAAGTGCTGCAAAGACAAGGGATGGCGGCATACTGGAGCTCGTGGGAAGCTCAGCATATTATGAAGACAGATGAAAAATGCCGACGATATTAAAAAGGGGACCATGAATAAGAGGGAGAAGCTAAGAATAAGAGAGAGGCATATTGTTTTCCATCTCAGTGGGAGGCCATTTTATTCGAGCAGCTTGCACCTCCAAGCAAAACTAAAACCATTAGAATAAAACATGCTCTTATATCGTGTCTCACTGGAGAGGAAAGAGATTTTGAAGATAAAACTGTGCCATGTGCAGGCTCTTGGTTTCCATTTGATGTGAAAAATGGCAACATAAGAGTGAAAGTCAATGGACAAAAATTCTTTTCAAGTCAGCTAAACCAGAAAATTCACAGTCAGCAAAAGACCATTTCCCTGCTTTCCTTAAGGAATTGATCAGATCCATCTGAGCAAGATTCAGCAAAAGCAACTCACCTCCAGGTGCACAAACATGCAGCACACCTGCTGTTGAAATGAAACCGCTGCACAGCTTGCTGACATGCTGACATGGAAAAAAAAAACCTCAATATAAATTCCCTCTGGGAAATGAGTAAATATTTATATGTGTAAACAAACAGAAAGGTCTGAGAAATTTAAATTGTAGCTGATTTGGGTGAAGGTGCATTAAATGTGGAGGACTTTGGAGGTAATTTGGACATAAAATATTTTACTGTTTTAATGTCTGTTTGCAATAACTAAATACGGTTGATAATTTATAATAATCCTGGTGTGCTATCATGAAAAAAGCTTTTACCTGTGAGGTTCTTGTGAGTGAAGCTAATTGTGCTGTACACTGTATGCATAAATGTGCATCACATTTTATAACATGACTGCATCATACACCTGCAAAAGTTTAGAATGGCTTTAACTATGCCATCTAAAAGTTTAAAAATACTTTCACATTTAAGATCAATTCAGAGTGCTATAATTCACAGAGTGATAAAGACCATTTTCCTTACTCTGTACACATTTACACAATGACAGATGTCAGCTCCATTTAGATCTGTTCATTTACAAAGTGTGTAATTAACCTTGAAGACTGAATCCATCAGAGAGTCTTATTTGTTCTGCTTATTAGCTGCTGTTTCCTCTCATTTGTTTGAGACTGGTGTTGGAGCTGTCAGTCACTTTAGAATATTTTGAATTTTTCTTAACAATCTTAACAATTGCTTGGATATTGTGTTTTATCAAGACTATCAAAAGAACTTTGTATGATTGTCTGAAGAGTGTAGCAACACTGAGCTGGGATGAAGTGAAATAAAATAAATTAGGAAATATATTTTAATTATTGTTGGTTTATTTCAAGCACTTGTACGTTTCTTTCTTTTTTTTTTTTTTTTTTTTTTAGCAATTGATGACCTTGAAGCAGGCATAACCTGAATCATTTTTAAACCATCTTGATCGGAAAGTTATTAAACGCAAACTAAAAACAACAATAATGCTGCTCTTTTAGACTATGTGACAAGATTAAAGGTTAACTGCAAGTAATGAAATATGAAATATATTTTTCATCTTCTAATTAAAGAAAGACGGATGCTTCTTGAAGCACCTGCCAAAATCTGTCAAAAAAAATTGTTTGGTAAATGCTTGGCGCAAGTTAACTTCCCTGGAAAAACAAAAAACAACAGCAATACTCCTGCAACCACACAGGCCTAGGTCTTGTCCTTAGGTCTTGATGAATAATGAGGGATGATTTATGACAAGAAAAAAAAATCTAAATCAGAATATTTTGGTGAATGTACCTATTTGTTCTCGGATTAACAGAAATGGAAAGACCTATGGAGAAGACCATCTGTTATTCATGCAGTCTGTTCTCAAAACTCCGAGGCAGCCAGAATCGTCCCTGCTGAAACAGCCGCTGAGTGAAACCTACAATCTTTCACTTTGTGGCCACAATCTAAACAAAATCATCATTTCAACTAATGTGGTAACAGCCTTTTGCAAGATGAGTGAATAAAGGCAGTCTGTCGTAGTTGCCAGTTGAAGATTTTAGAGATTTTTTTTCCAACACAACTGGAAAAATCTGCAAGACAATTTTAGACAAACACAACTGTTAAATCTGGCAAAATGGTCACAGAGAATTTTGATTTATTGGGACATTACTTAAATAATCTAGAAAAAACATTGCAACCCAACAAATGTTTAGAGAATACCCCCCTAAACTCTAAAACTGAACAGCACCGTTAAAATTACACATGGTTTATGAGAAATATTTTCTTCTTTCAGAGTTACAGTTTTAGAGATAATATCTCTTAACTGTGCCATGAATGAATATCATTACTTGCTTTGAAAAAAAAAAACCCAACCAAACCACAAAATGAACCAAAGTGGAAAATGTGTTAAAGCAACATAAAAGCTAAATATGAACAGTTAAACCAAATATTTTTGTGCTTAGGTTTGGGGAAAAAGAGACTGAGAATATATCCAGTAAAGAATAAAAAGCTTGCTTGTTATAGGCTGCAGAAAATAAGGATATACTGGGAGGACAGCACTGAATATTGCTATTTAGGGACGACTGAAAAACAGGACAAAACTTTTTAAAAAAATTACTGAACAAACCTAGTGAGCAGACAAAATCAGTGTATAAATCCTTAGTGAGAAAAAAGAGCAATGAAAATCATGTTTACTTCTCTGTACTCTGAAGCTTATCTATTATTGATCCATTAGCTATTTGTCAGAATGGTCCATCAGATAAGCTCATAAACTCTGATTAACAGTGGGTCTGATGAAAAACACTGAGTTGTTATCTGTAAATGAACGAGCCCACTGAGCCCATCCTCTTCTGCCTTCGCTCTCTTGCTTCAAGTCTTTCTCTCATCGGCCACAGAATAGCCGCCATGTCTAAACCAGTCCTCTGCTGGTGTGTGCTTGTCTGTGTACAGTTACATGCATGCGTAACTGCGTCTTCACATGCAGAAACCATCTGTTCACAGTGAGCTGGCATGAGTCACAGACCAAATCTGAGCCTTGCATGGCATCTGGGATATGGCATCCTCTCTCCTCTCTGCACTGATGCCTCTCGTTCTGCTCCATTTTCTCCCCCTTTCGCATTCTTCCTTTCTCTCCCCTCGTTGTTCAATTTGAGTCATTAAATGAACTTTTATAGTTGCATCTCGATTTAGCCTTTTCTCTCTGCAGCTGTCTGCTCATGTCTTCCCTTCCTTCATTTGATATGTTCTATCTTTGCATTATAACATAAAAAAAGAGAAAAGGGGGGGGATAAGACGCAGTTTGTTTTGAAAATTGAGTTTCCATCATGGAGTCTGTGTGGCTTAAAGGCACAGGCTTCATCAATCTCCATCTGCTTGGTTCTCCTCGCAGCTATGTCTGTCATTCACAGTGAAATTATCAAAGCACCCTCATACGGATGCTCCTTCTCAAATACACACTCACACACACTAATATCCATGCATAACCTTATGAGGTGTCAAGAACTGGGATGTGGTGCGGATTTCGTTAATGGGTAATCAATTACATACAAAGTAACCCGAAGACTTGCAGATGCTCAAATTATACACTCTGACTTACAAACATTTTAAATGCAAATAGGCGATAAAAATCAATCAAGGTCAAGCCAAAGGTCTGGAACATCATCACCTAGCTTAGCTTCGTTTGTAAGTCATGCATCTTCCTAAAAAGGATGTTGTCACCCACCTCCAATACCCTGTCATTCAAATAATACTGGTAGGCCTACGACTGTATAATCCCAGTTTTGTCAACAGTGTAAATATCTTATTTCCACCCTTTCATTTTTCAAATGGATGGTTTAAAGAGCTAAAAACATAGAAAATATTTTATTAAATATTTTATTAAAAATGGATTTGAAGGCCTTCCCTCTTAAAATTATTTTTAAGACATACAGAAACAACACTAAATTGGACCCTGTAGGATATACCCAGTATCTAATTAGTACTACCACAAAATGAATTATTCCAAGCTGCACGGTGGCATAGTGGTTAGCACTGTAGCCTCGCAGCAAGAAGGTTGCTGGCTTGATCGTCGGCTGGGGGGAGGCTTTGACAGTGGCCTTTCTGTGTGGAGTTTGCATGTTCTACCCGTCTACTCACCGGGTACTACGGCTTCCTCCCACCATCCAAAGACATGCATTTTGGGTTAGTCTAAATTGCCCATAGGAGTGAGTGTGAGCATGAGTGGTTGTTTGTGTCTGTGTTGGCCCTGTGATGGACTGGCGAGGTGTCCAGGGTGTGCCCCACCTTTAACCGAGAGACTGCTATGATAGGCTTCAGCTTCCCCATGACCCATCATCAGACTAAGCGCTTGGGATAATGAATGAATAAATGAAATTAATTATTCCAGAATAAAGAAACTTTAAATGAACTGACAGTACCCTAATGTGCACATTGTTGGACTGTGGGAGAAACACAATAACAAAAAATGATAACATCTTTTTCTGTAAAAACAGCCTTCTCCTCTCTACTACATCTTCCTTCCTCTGACCAGGGAATTGTTCACAGCCAAGTATTTTGAAGGATGTCTTAAAACCACACTCAGAGTTTGAGACAGATGAAGAGAAAACAGGCTTGCCAAAGGAGCCATAAGCAAGATTACACCGGCGTGTTCTTGGCAGAACCCCCCCCCCCCCCCCCCCCCCCCCCCCCCACCCCAATGTCTGAATGTAGCATGTTAATCTTACACTGTAAATTAAATTCACCTCTTCAAAGTGCTTGTATACGGCAAAGTCTGCTGTTAATTCCTGTGGATAAATTTTCTTAAAAGTGTTGTCCCATTTTCCTTCTCCCACAGACTGCATTGCAGTGTAGAGTATGACACAGCATGGTATTACTACAGTAGAACTCTGTGCAGATTTTACAGTAAATTTACATCAGACTTACAGTGTGTTTTCACAAAGGATGCTTTCTACTCTTCCCCTGCCCCCTTTCTTTCCTTTTTTTATAGATACACAATGCACATGTGCACACATAACCCACTGTTCACAGCAGGTTGGTGTACGAACTCAAGGGATTTTCTTCTAACCCACTTTCCCGAAGCCTTGCGATGGCTTCCTCCCCTCCTTTACACTTCTTAATGATTTCTTCGGTCTGTCATCTACAGGCCTACAGGAGTTCATTTTGCTTGTTGATCAATGGAGAAAATAAGCAAATGAGCATGACCTTTCTTCTCTGTGTATGAGGGGTAGTGGGCTGCTGCTGCTGCTGCTGCCCTGACATCCTCTACAGACAAACATGTGAAGACTCATCTGCCACTCTGTGCTTTGATACAAATTCAGAGAGGATGCAAAGCTAACCGAGTAGAAGAGAAAGATTAGCTTCCACGAACAAGCATTTCAGACATGCAATGTACATAGAGCCTTTGGATACATTCAATTTCTTTATTGACGACCCTATTGACAGCCTGCTTCATTCTAGCCCTTTTGTGCATAGTGGTCACTATAGTAGACATCTATTTACAAGCTTTTTTTTGGCATAAAAAATATTTGTAAGTGAACTACTTCAGTGGATGTTAGTTAGTCATCCAATAATTACCATTCCCTTTAGAATAAATAAATTGTGTGATATAATTAAACATAAATCCATGTATTTTAATTATGCAAGTTTGCCTTTGTGATTAACAGGAAAAGAATATGAGACAGAAATAATTTTTAGAATATTCAATATAATCATATAATTATGATTATATATTATTTTATATAGTATTGTTTTTCTATTAATGCATGCGTGAAAGGGTAAAGTAGCTGATTTTTTGGGGGACCAGTCTCAGCAGTCAAATGTAGGACAACTTAATCCAAATCCAGGAAAGACAAGAGCTAATTTTACTTTAAAGGCTCTTCGAGACACAGCTTAGACAAAAAGAAACCAGACATTCCTGTGTTTGAAGCTCATCAATCGCTAGCAGCAGGAGAGAAAAGCTGAAGTCAAGCCCCCTTTAGTCTGAAGTGTTCAAAGAGAGCAAAGAGTTCAAACACCTCACAGGTAAAGGTCACAAATAGCATACAGAGTCAAAACCAGATGTAACTGTTCCTGCCCCATTCCCTTGCCCCTTTTCCATTTTGACACACACAATAAGCACAACGAAATGAACATCAAAGTCTCCCAATCTTTTGCCTCTCAAGTTTGTCATCTTTAATCCTGTTTTGGGCTCTCTGAGCTTCAGCAGTTCAGCACCAGGGAAAAGAACATTCTGCTACAGGCATCACTTTGAAAACTTCTAGTCCTCTGTTCTGTGCTGGCAGGTATTTGTGTACTTTGTGAGTTTGGGACATAGTGTGTTTACAGGTTTACAGGTGTGATATTTAGAATGTGGTAAAAAAAAATGTAGAGACACAGATTGTAATAAATTGGAACGTATCTGCACATTAATGCCTAAAACTTGCATTAGTGAATATGTCTTAAAAACAAAGAGATAGATGAATAAACCAGTCAAAAGTTTGGACATACCTCCCAATACATCCAATGGGAAAGTGTGTCAAACTTTTGACTAGTAGCCTATTACTTAGCTTATTTCTTTGCGCTGGAAAAACTTACAGCTGGCAGAACTGTAGAGCTGTAAAATCTGACTTGCAGGATTTTTGTTTTATTAATTCGTGATGCCAATATTTTTGTCTTCATTTCTTTTGAAGGTTAATTGATGCTCAGACACATGTTTGACTTTTTTTTTCTCTTAATTCAATCTTTATACTCAGCAAAGAAAGACATTTTTGCAGGGAGTGAGCAAAGACAAAGCAATTGTCAACATCCGAATGATTTTTACTGGCTAGAGAGTGCTCAGAAAAGAAACAGGATGCAAGATGGATGCAGATTAGGAGGTGCCAATGTGCCAAATTTCAGAAAAATTATGTCAAAAACCATGTTGCTTAAATTCAGATAATTTATGGTTTGGACACATAAAGGATATGTATATCACATTTTCATATTTTTGTTTTTATCATAACTCCAGTTTAGAACACACATTTCTTGTGATGTCTGATTTGTAAAAAAAAAAAAGAAAAAAAAAGTTCCATGTATTAAATGTATCACATAATGAAAAGAAAACTATTTACTTGTGAAAGTTGTCCTTATAAGCCTTGGGTTAAAACAGGATCAATGCAACTGCTTCATGTTCAAAATAAGCTAAAACTGACACATGTTGTCAGTTGCTGCACAATTTACTGACTTAAACTTTTAGAGATTTTTAAAGAATTATCAACCTAAATATAGACATCACTGATCAAATGTCAAAATCAGTGTTTATACAGAAGACAGATATGATTAACTTTTCTAACTACATTTTGCACAACCTCTTTCTTCAACATATTGCTCTTCTTTCTTGAGCAGATTCTTGTGCCCCTACTTCACACATCTGAAAAACTGTTGCCCCGACAACACCATACAGTTCATATTTATTCCACCAATAAGAAACATATTAGAGGAGTGAAAAAATGAGGCATGAGGGAAAAGACTGATGACATAACGAGGGGCCTGATGTGCGTGAGCTGAGAGTGGAGGTGCTTACGTCAACTGTAACTGGGAGAGCAAGAGCAAGTGTTTCCTATGTAGGTCACATTGAATACACATGCAGCTACCACAAAATTCAGCCAACTATTTGAGCGGCCTGCCAAGCTGTGCGGAAATCACAACTGTGAAGTCTTCCAGGTTGCTACCGTGACTGTAAAATAAAAAACTATCCACACAGTTCAGCAGCGAATCAAGTATTCGGTTATCTCTGTGAATACTGACAGAATCTGCAGCAAAGACCTAGTTAGCAGCTTGCTGAATTACTGATGAGTCTGGGGAATGACATCATGTGCTCCTGTGTTTTTCCTTTTTCTATTTTTTTACATAAATTTAGGAAAAGATCAGCTCAGCAGGGAAGTTTTGTGACTCAAAGCCCCCTTTGAATCAGTGAATCACATGTTTACAGTAAGTTTTTCTTTTTGGTGTTGTTTTTTGTTTTAAAATAAACATTGTCAAACATTTTCACGACAGATTTCTGCCTTTTTATGTGTAGTATTACACCAACCATTTTATCATCTCTCACCTGTTTTAAATCACCATAGTTTTGACCTTTGGAGATCCGTTCAGTCATTAACAACTAACCAGTGTTGATCTGCTAGAGACATAGAACTCCTTCTCCACTTGCAGATAGTGGTGACACATACATAAGCACAATTAAACTCAGATCAAGTGAAACTTGTCTACTCAAAAATATGCCTAAATGATCACTTAACAATTTTTCCGGCTTTTCTGGTCACTAGAATTGCCTCTAACAATGCGTAGCATCTGCAGGACTGCAAATCTTATGTCTTATGTGAGGCGGAGCCCACCAGAAAAAGTATAGGGAACTATAAAAATATTGGAGTAGGCTGGTTATGCAAACTACATGAGGGGAATACTGTACATACATAGAAACAAACAAACAAAAAAAAAAAAATAGAGGACCTTTTTTAACAGTATTACAATACTGTGGTCATAATTTGGTGATGAATTTGGTGTTTGTGTAAAAGGAACAGGAGCAATCCTAGATATATAGATGAACCAAATTTCACTTTAGATTAGGAGAGTGTCATCTTTCTGGACTCACAGTGTGCTGTTCTACAGGGGTCACTCTGTGTGCTGTCAGCAGAGTGGGATGACGAGACGGAGGAGACACTGGAGCTCCTGACGAAGCCAAATGCTGCCAGGCGGCCTGCGGGGAGACGACTGGAACTGAAGCCTGGGGGTCGCAGGCCTGACTGGCTTGCTTTGGGAAGCAGAGACCTGGAGGCTGTGGTCTGAGCCTGAGCTGATGCTGCTGAAGAAGGAGGAGCTGGAGCTTGATGGCTGAAAATCTGCTCATCTGTTAGTAAAACCCCACACACACACATGCACAAACACACACACACACACACAGACACACACAAGAACACTGTAAAAGATCCAAAGTCTTAGTAGTAATGCAAAAGATCTAACATGGCTAAGGTGTTCATTGTTCATGCCATCACTCCTCATCCTATACTCTCAGAGGGCTCTCTGTAATGATGAATCCAATTGCCATAGCAAACAAATAAAATAACTCCGATCCAGTAAACAGCTGTGTTTGGCTCTGGTTGTGCTCACAGACTGGGCTAATGGCCTTCTGCTTCTCAAATAGAATCATAACATTCAATATAGCATTGACAGCTAGATATATTTTTGTAATACTCTACGCGCAATGCATTTTTTCTACCCTTAAATGACTGGTCTTGGTCTTGTAATGCTGGACCACAGCTGAAGCAAGGAGTAAGGTGAACTGGACTACAATGTTGAAATAAAAGGTGCCATGAATGAGAAAAGAAAATGGAAAAAAAAAAAAAAAAAAGTAAATCAGCGAATCAAGTCTGGAGTGAAAAAGTAATCATAGCTCCATAATGGCAGCTATTGTCAGAGAGCAGTGGATGGCAATCCTACGACTCTGTAATCTATTGTTTCCAACCAGAGAAATGGATGAACTGTGCAGGCATGAACAACCAAACCAAAGCTGCACACGTACACACACAGTATGTAGTGGGCAAATCCCCAGACCTTGCACAAAAGCCCCATCTTGGCAACCCCAACTTGCAGTACTAGGTTGCGATCCTGGGTAGAAGAAGAGCATTATCCCCTGCTGGCTACAGAGATAAGGTAGGCAGCCCTTCTTTCCTTTCCATTTAGCACAGCTGTGTGCTTGACTGCATGTTATGGGGTAACCACCACATCAGGAAAAAAAAGAACATTTGAGAGGGAGTAACCAAAGGAAAAAGTGGGACAGAATGAAAAAGAAAAACCTCCAGTGCAGCTTCTCTCAAGCATCACCAGAGCTGCTGCTCACACTTTTCTCTCCTCCATCTCCAATATCTGCCTCTGTGCCATACGGTTTGTTTATGAGACGGTAGCTTGTTCCTCTTGAGTGAAAATGTCAGGATCATTAAGGATGAATATCCTCATTTCCATCCTGCCCTTCCCACCCTCATTTCTTACTCCATTCATCACCACTGAGAGACAGGCGAGAGGAGTAGACCTAACAAATGTCCATAGCCTACAAATCATTATAGGCTCCTACTAAATGAAACCAAATGGAAACAGAAATATTGAATATTCAAAAGGACATCCACTGTTCAGTTTTTGGATCTTAAATTTTGGTAAACTCTTTCTCTTTAATTCTTTCAATTTCCATTTGTCAAGTTTTTATTGCTACGAACAACCGCTAGCTTTAGGAGAAAGCAAGGCCTATCTCACTTCAGAGTAATTATGTAAAGTGGGCCTGGAAAAGTCAATAGGACATGTAGCTGGGATAAGGACTAATGATTTTAATCACAGCTCAAGGTGAGTCGTGACAGCCTGCATAGATTTCCACCACAAGGCCTGAAAATTGCATGTTATTAAGTGTAATAGTTGAGTGCAATGCAATCATTGCAGCACTGCTGGAGCAAAGCATGTGCTTCTCTGCTATGAAAGGTAGATAAGGGCATTAACATGTTGTAATAGTTTCTTTTATATATCTGTCTTGCCACATAAATTGGTGATCCCCATTAAAACAACAGTAAAGAACTGGAAATCATCAGTGCAATGAGGAGTAGGTCCAGTGGTTTGACAGCTACAGCCAAATAGCCAAACAATGTAATTACTGTGATGTGCTTGTGAAACAGAATTTCACATTTCTTAAAGGCTAAAAAAAAAAATCAGGAATTGCACCAATCAACAGAAAAAAAAACCTTTAAGTTTCATATTATGGCTCAGGTTTATTCAGAAGATTAGATATGAACAATAACATCAAATGGCTAAAAAAAAAAAAAAAAAAAAAAAAGCACTTGAGAGAGCCAACGCTCCCTTACAGCTCATTTCCAACGATATTGTGAAAAATCCTGAATAAAAATTTCTTCCAGATCATCCCTAAAATTTAAAGGATTCAGTCAGACTCAGACTCATTCTGAGAAAAAAAAAATCACAAACATCTACTCAGTAGTTTAGAGTAAAGTTGCTAATAAACAGACTGAAAGAAAAACAGAACATCCTTGATGAAGGTAATAAATCCCTCAAATACACAATAGTAAACAAAAATGTACATAATACTGACCAATGATACACACAGTATTTCAGCTAGTGATCAGCAATGCAGTGTACATGAGGCAAATATGATTCCAAGGGGAAGATACTGACATTACTTAAGTGTTAATTGCTTTGCACTTCAAAGCTTATGGAGTTCCCAGAGGGGAAAGCAGCACAGAGACACCATGTATGTGTTAGTTAGGATTCTGATAAGGAAGCCAGACCCAGCATGGCAGTGCTATCAGTTCTATATATGTGGTTTCGTATATATATAGATTAGTGCACATGTGTACATGTCTGTAGTTCTGCTGTGTGTCCAGGTTATCGTACTCGGGGGTGAAGCAGATCAAATATTCAAGGAAGTGATGAATGGCACAGCCTTCCAGCAGTGATGAGAAAACGTAATATTTCAATATTTCATTGACAGCTGAGCTGTGGCGTAAATTCGACTTCAGCAGTCTGAGGTGCTATGTGAATTAGAAATTTGCTGAGGAGAAAATGTGAGGGATCTATTATTTATATATTTTGGTTTGTAGATTGCAGCCTTCTGGAGCAGAATAAGTCCCCTCAGAGTATCCTTTGCTGCCTTCCAATCAGATCTGCCAAAATTAATCTCAGAGAATGGATTTTAATGAGCTGCTTTCATCTTGGGCCAAGCTAACGGGGGATTAGGTCTCACAACTGTTCATTGCTGCACGGGAAAGGAAAGACAAGGCAACACTCTAGTTCGTCAGATGTTGGGTTGAAGAAATTAAATCTGACACATACCATAGTTCAAAAGAGGCCATATCCTTTTGGCATTCCCAGTGCAAACATGTAAACCTGTTCAAACACATAACATGAGGAAAAATTTAAGATACCTGTGGTGTCTTGGCCTCTATGGCTTGTGGCTGGGCTGACAGGGTGCACTGGCTGGCTGAAGACCAGTGTTGACCTCTGTCCTTGACCGGGCCTTTTGCCCTTGGCTGAGCCTGCAGTCGTCCTAGTAACAGCTCCCAGGCCCAGACGAAGACCTCTGCCTGAGCGGAGGAGACTGCCACTCCCCCCAGTCTGTGCAGCTGTTCTGCTCTGCAATGCATCTTCAGGAGAGCTGCCTTTCAAACTGATCGATCTTCCCACCTAAGAAATTAGAATCAATTAACAGATTATAGATTCAAATAATAGATTCAAAACATCCTGTTAAATTTTTTCTCATGCATACACATTTTTGTAAAGTTAGGTTGAGCAGAAACTACACACATCTTCTTGAACTTTTTTATATTAAATTATTATTAAATTGTGCACAATGCCACCTATAATGTAATAAAAAACACTACTTTTTTTCTTGGTATTCTTTTCTGTTTTGGTTTTTTGTTTACTTCCAAAAGATAACCCTTCATAAACAGATTATCTCATCTCAAATATAACATTTCTGTGTTTTATGGCATGAATAGAAGCAATACACCATTGTAAAGGGTACAGGTTACAAAGCACTTCAATACTGACAGCCTGCATGGTCAAAAGTAGGAGAAACTAATATACTGAATCATAAAGTATCAACAGAAGAGCTTTAACCTGGTGCTTAATGACACATGATATAACACACAATAAACATATTCTGTTTATTGACCAAGAAAACAAGATGTTCACATGATGGTCTATTGGATTCCACTGAACCATTTGCTGACTAACAATTAACAAAAGAAATATCAAGCAGAATGCATGCTTGAATAGATTAAAAACCTAATATCATATGCTGACAGAAATGTCTGTGGATTATACTCACTTCTGTTGGTTCCCCATAGAAATCCTCTGCTTTGCCTCCCAGTTTTGGGGGTGCTGTGTGGCTGTGTGAATAGGCAGGAGGGATTGTGTTTGTGTGTCCAGGAGCCCTTATGACCCTGCTCTGCATTCCTGGTGGGAAATTGTTTCCTTGCATCTCTTGCCGGTATTTGTCATAAAGCAGATTAGAGGCACTGAGTACTGGTACTCCTCTGATTTCTGCATCAGGGTTGGTACCATCTTTAGATGCATCTTTGCAGGAGGAGGGTGTTTGGTTGTGGGCGTGTGTTGAAAGCCTTGATGGAAGAGAGGAAACCTGATAAGGCCCATCAGCTGCCTGGGGCTTAAACTGGGGATTCTTACGGACGTAGGTAATGATTTTTGGGCGAACTCCTTTAGGTTTAAGTTTAGGCGATGGGGAGCTCTCTTTGGGGTATGAATTGGGGGAGCTCTGCTGGTTGTTAAGAGGCGCTTTAGGGATTCCACTTGTGCTTACATTAGTTTTGACTGGAACTCTCAAGCAACTGTTGCCATAGCCCTGAGCTGATGTTGGTATGGCAGAGTTGCATCCAGATGGGATGTATCGTGTCACCCCAGAGACATTCCTGGAGACAAAATACATGGAGGCCTGCCTGTGTGGTGATCCCTGGGGTGTCCTGAGAGGGGAGTGAGGAGGAGTGGATGACCTGGATTCAACCCCAGTTCTGTTGGGACTAGAGCAATTTCTTCGGTAAGTGAGCTGCGTCTGGGGTCTCTTCTCTAGAGTGGTATTGTTTGGGGGACCATTTCTTTGCTGTGCAGTTATAGTTGGCTGTTTTTCCATCAGTGGCACCTCCCTCTGGGATGTCTGGTCGGTGTGTCTGACCTGGGAGACTCCAACTGTGTTGTACAGGTGGGAGAAATCTGATGGTTCCCGTAAAGATGATTTAATAAATTTTCTGTTTGCTCCATTATTTTGTGACTCTTGAGAGAGATTGTGGGATGAGGGTAGGGGTGTCTCCGTTTGCTTAGCTTTGGACTCTATCAAGCTTCTTTCTCTCATTTCTGTCTGGCAGAGGGGTCTGACAAGCTGTTGCCTTCGAGGTGGCAGCATCCTCTCCTCAAATCCAGCCTTTCTTCGTTGCCCCAGAATTCCATCAGAAGACAGTCCATTTCTATGACTCTTCTCTAGTCTCTGATCTTGGCTGCAGTATTGAGGACAGTCATGTCTCACTTGTGGGTTCATGGATGGGAAGTTCTGCCTGGCATTTACAGGAGCTGTTTTTCTGCTGGACTGAACCGAGGTAGTGTTGTTGACATGGGGATATGGATTTGCCATAGAACTGGACAGACATATGAAAGATGCGTCTCCACTAGTGTCCAGAGCACTGGAAAGGCTTCCACTGAGAGAAACAGTCGACAGACTGGAGACAAACACATTGGTCTCAGACTTGGACTCTTTTAGACCTCCTTTCTGCCTTTCCCTGGTTGACCTGGTGTTCCTTTTTTCTACTAAAGCAGTCACACATGTATCTAGATCTTCAGTGCTGTGACAGGCAACCCGTCTTTCTTTGCCCCTCTGCACTCTGCTCTCCACTTTGTTGCTATCATTGTCATTTCTCCTCAGGACAATCGAAGCAGAGCTGGCAGTTGAACTTGAGGATATAGACATAGCACCCTCATCCTTTCCATCTCTCATACTTCCTCCATCATCTTCCTCCTCCTCATCCCTATTTCCCAAGAATGTATGAATCTCCTGACTCTCCAAAAACTCAAATTCTCTGATTTCAGACTCAATGCATTGCTGCTCTGAGCCCCAGATCACTAACTTGTCTGGGGATTCAGTCTGACAGACCAGTGGAGGTATGGAGCTTGTGTTGTAGCCTGTGTCCTCAACTAAGCCTCTTTCTGCTTGACGAGTGACTGACGTTAACTGATTAGCATTGGTATCGCCAGATGGAGGAAACGGGATTCCAGTCTTCTCCCCTCTGTCAACATTGACCCTCATTTCCTGAAAACCAGTTGGGATGCTCATGTCTGACTTTTTTATGCACAGTCAGATACTGTTGCCATTCATGGAGTTTCAAAATTTACTTTCCTCTTTGCCCTTCTCCTTAGGGTCTGTGATGAAGGCCCTTAAGCTGGATTATCCAGGAACGTAGTATCATCTCATGAATTTTTTTTTTTTCTTTGCCTCACCACTTTTCTTGCATTTACTGTGGTTCAACCAAGCTGGATTTGATGGATTTTCAGCAAGATGGATGTTTGTTCAATCTGAAACGAAAAACAAAAATGGAAACTGTAAGAAAGAGCCACATGCATCACTACAAAGAAAACATTTGAAAATCCTGCTTCTTTTTACCCTCACAAAGCCATTCAAGATCATTTGTGTTCTGTCTGGTCTGAATGGCATCCATTTGTAAAAATTTGCTGTGTGCAGCTCACCATCTTGTGCTCTCATTGGGATGACTCACGTCAGGGAACAATCATTTTAAGACAAGACTGCTCGACATAAGATAACAAAATGCTGCAAGAAATTACCATAGTGCTACCTTGTTGCTATTTTTGATGTATCCCTCATGAACACATGTTAATAAAATTTCAATTAGAAATGAAATCAAATGTAAATCCTAAAATAAAAAGTGAATAATAACTGCATACAGTCAAGACATAATTATATTTATACTAAAACCAGCAGCAAACAGTACGAAAAATAATAACAACAAATAAGGTTCCTTGATTATAAGCGTAAAAGAAAAGAAGTATGAGGAATAGAGGACTACTCAAGCAACCAAGTGTTTACGTTTACTGTAAGTGAAGGAATCACCCAGGGTGTCTAATGAAGGCAGACAAACAAGATGGGACTGGTGAGAAGTGTTTTGTAATTGGCTTTTTCCCCACAGAGACATAGTTGAACAGAAGGCTGGATGAGCAAAAAAAAGCTTCTTTCAAACATGTTTTAAATGCAGTCTCTCTAGTGTTATGAAAATCATTCAAATTATAGGCTAGATTTATTAGAAACAAGGAGTCAAAACACTATCTCAGGAGATTAATCTATACTGAAAGGAATCCGCAGTACATAACAACAATAAAATCTGCTTCATTTAAAACTAACTTTCCACTCCAGAATGAGGCAGAAAACATTTGTGTCAGTCCGAACAGATAGCTTGTCAATATCACCAGAGGTGCTATAACCTGATGTGCACTGTGGGATTGTGGGGAAGGTGATGGGCAATGTGACATCATAGTTAAAGAAGGATGCCTTTGTCTGAATGTTTGCTCATCTCCTCTTCACTTTGAGATAAGTGCTGTAGCACAGTCACACACACACACACACACACACACACACACACACACACACACACACACACACACACACACACACACACACACACACACACACACACACACACATACATGTCAAAGAAACATTAAGAACATTCTTTTTCATCTTTGCTGGTTAGAATACCTTATATGTTTTGGGGCTATGTGTTGGATTTTTGAAAGCAATGGGACTGTATGAAAATATGAACCATCAAAAATGTTTCTGCATTTCGTCATTGGATATGATTGGATGATATGAGGGCAACATGCGGAGGCGGGCTATTCAGAAGTGCTAATGTGTTCTGAAGGGGTTAAAGTAATATAAAGGGAACACATAAAGCTTGTAAATATGTATAAATACCAGTTTTTGTTTTGCTATTGGACATTAAATGATGATTGACACAATGAAAAAGAAAAATCAAAACAGAAGGAAGTTCAATCTTTCAAAGTTGCCATATTGAGACTGAATCCAGACATTTTCAAAGGCTGTATAAACTAACATTACTGCATACGTTGGTCAGAACTGCCATTATACTGTAAAATATCTGTCCTCAAGCAGTACGCAGAATATTTAAATTGTTTCCAAAGTTCAAATAGATCTCCCACCCTCTAATTATATTTGCAGCCAGGGTGTCTGTTCTCATTAGCTGGTGGCTTCTTCATGTGTCTGGTGGCAGCCGTTGCAGTGAACTCCCTGCTAATATGGCAGCTCTCATTGCCAGTAGCTTATTTAATACTGCTTGAAATGTGATTTGAACTTTCTCCAAATCCAGTGGAAGTAGAAATATTTGAATGTAGTTTTTATTTCCTGAGGGCTTATAGCTGTGGGTAGCTCACTGAACTGATTGTGGTAAAAGAAAAGACACATCAGTTTAATGATTGCTGTTATGAACCCAAAGAAATTAAATATTTAGTATATATTGTAGAGAGTATATAGTGTAGATTACTGTAATATGTATACATAATTGTTTATCATAACAGTTACTTTTCTGTTTAGATGCAAAGATAATTGAGAGATGAGAAAATGTATAATGTTTGAGAAACACACAAACAACATGTGCAGCAATCCACCTACTGTGTGTCCCACTTTAACTGTGTGTACACTGCTGAGATTACCCTTAGACTGGTGCACACAACCAAATAATTAGCTGGAAATTCAAAGCATTGGGAAAGGAGAGGTTTGGGAGGAGGAGAAACAGTGGGAGAGTGGGAGAATTCTCTGAGAGGACACGGTGGCAGATCGATTACGGCACTGATGTACTACCAAGTCTTGTGCTGATGACAGCAATCTTGGGAGGCGCTAAGCTTGGTCACAGTGCCTGAACCAGAATAAGCTCCATTTCAACCAACAGTGAAGCTGACAAAATCAATTTGGTACAATCGCTAACATAAGAGGATGAAGAAGACAATAAATTGTCTGACCATTTTAATACAATTAGTTTTATTTACTAACGACAAAGGAATTAAGAAAAAATAAAAACACTCTATGGGCTTGCTCTTTTTCCATTTGGTGACATTGTCTATGATGCTATAATTAAAGAAAATCACTTAAAAACAAGGACTTTGGAGAATGAGGCTTCTTTTTTTCAACTAGCAAACGTGGCTAAAAAAAATGTTACCAAGGCATCATCATTTACAGGATCCCTTGGAATTCATGCCTTTTGGCATTTTAGATGTTAGGTTTTATCATTAATTTTAGGCTATTATCCCGAACCAATATCTTTTTAATTCAGTTTAAACTAAATAAATTTAGCTTTATTTGTGTAACAGCAATTCATAACAAAGTCATCTCAAGGTTCAAACCAGTTCATTGTGATCCAATCAATATTCCCACAAACCAATTCATGACAAATAGAAGCCTAGCTCTTCCTTGGCTTTGCAAAATAGTTCTTTTTATTATGTTTTTTTAATTATTAAATGTTTTAATTCTGTTTCTATTTTAGTGTGGGTTTTTTTTTTAAATTCATTTTTATTGTATTTTCTAATGTGTTGGGATCTATTCTGAAATATTATGACATTTCTCATTTTTTCATTGTCGTTTACCTGCTTTATAAAAAATTAAAACAGTCCAGTGTCTGTAATCATGGCACATTGCCATTCGCTTGGGACTGGAGCACACACATCTTGACCCCCGTGTCTCCCATTAGGGAAGCTGGTCAAGGACTGTGGCGCGCTGAAGGTCAGTTTCATATTTTCACAGTCACAACTCAGGCATATATTCTGCTGTGCATCACTTTTATATGTGAACTCACTTACTGACAAACATTGATAAAAAAATAAGCTTGCACAAGGAGATGCACTGCATAAAAAGGTACACACATACACCACTTGAGAGACAATGCAATCATATCCTCGCAAATGAACCCACATACACACTCATACTGAGGCGACGAAAACAAAAAGCAGGGCAAAATGAGTGAATAACTTCTGGATTGGACAATTTATGATTTCAAGCAGCTGTTAACCTACAGGGCATCATTTAATCATAGAGAGCTTCTCATAGAAAGTGGAAAATGATGAGTTGAAAACAAGTCAAGATGGGAATCTCAAAGAAAATTGAGGTGGAAATTATAACAGAACTGAGAAAAGAGAGAGACCTTCTTAATCTTGATTTATTTCTCTGAAGTAAGGACTCAGTCTGTGTGGGAGAGAGACTGAGACACAGGCGTGGGAGGGATGAGACGGGCGCATGGATACAGAAACTAAAAGAGTTGTTGCAGATTTCTAATAAAGCAGATGGAGGGGAATACTTTAATGTGAACCTCCTTTATGATCCTGTTTCTTGACTAACTGTTCTAAGCTCAAGAGAGAAAAGTGAAACAATTATTGTAAATCCCCAACCAGAAACAACAGTTATGAATTGTTCTGACTAATGAAACTGGAAATGTTTACTTCCATTTCATAAATGTATGCCCTCAAGACAGACATGAATAAATTTCAAGGAGCAATACTAAAATCTAAGTGGTCCGATGGTGTATCTAAATCTTATTTGTTGAGTCAGTAACAAAAGAAAACGATGTGAATACTTAAGTTATTCCTTTTAGTCTGTAGGATTTGACATTTAACATTACAAATTAACAGAAGTGATTTCCAAAGGACTTTGCAACAAAATCTTCTTTAGTATTTGAAAGGAACGGAGGAAAGGAGGAACTAAAACGCATTTTCCGATGTTATTATGTTGCTGAAGTTTTTATTTTAAAATAGAAATGCATACCCCATGACACAACAAAGAGAGTTCCCTGCACAAACACACACTCATGCTTTTCCTCTGTGTCTTTGTTGTTAGTCCAGCAGCACATGTGGCTTTTACAGAAGCCATTTGTCTTTGGCACTTTGCTTTATTCTTCTCCTCCCCCACTAGAGAGCAGACAGGTTTTACAGCTCTGTGGTCCCAGAGGACACCAGCAACATGTACACATAGACATGCTTCTCCCTTGTCCCATCTCTCTCATCCACACTTAAAGATGAGAATTCCTCTACTAAAATAGACACAAAAGACATCGTGCAGAGCAGTGATCAGTGCATGACCAAAACTCATGAATGTCTCTGCAGGATATTATTAGATTTACAACCTGTTTTGTAAAGTGCATTGTAGCAGTTTTCTTTAAAGTGGAAACTCTGCCTTTCATGCTGTGTCTTTTCATGTACCTGATAAATCTGACTTTCCCCTTGTGTGTTCTGTGTGTGAATGTGAACATACACAAACTCAGCTAGCAAGTAAAAACTTAAGAGGACATTTTATTTAGAAATAAGCTAAGCTTCAGTCCTCCAGCTCGACTCCTCACACTTCTGTTAGTAACACAACACAGACAGAAATAGCAGAGAAATAAGCTAAAAGCTTGCTTTTCACAACACACAAGACACAATAGACGCCCTGCAGACAGAATCTCACCAGATGATTCACTGTTGTGTTGCTGAGTGTTTGTATGGTTAAATAAAGCTGTAAATCATGCTCAGCAAAGGCATTACCATTCCACACAGTGGTGAAGCAATCAGGGCTGCAAAACACCTAGAAACAGTTCTTACAGCTGCTTCATTGTTGATTCACACTAATTTTCTATTTCTGCATCTCCGACTGCATCTTGCAAGGCTAATCACATAAGCTTCGTTCCTTCAGTGATTCCTATCTGTTTTTTTTCTTTCTCAATATTTTCTTTTGTTAATTCCTCCTCACTGCTCCATCCTTTCATTACCTCCATCTTGATAATACAGTGTTTATAAGAGCAGGGTGAGGTAATCAATCTCATTTCCATCCTCATAGGTGGCACATCAGCACACCACAGCTGCCCAAATAATCCCCTTTGGCTCCCCCTCTCCTTCTCTGTCTCAATGCCCTCCCACACATACACCCACACACACACACACCAGTACACACCTTTTGCACCCCAGAAGGAGTCCTTCCATATCACAGGGGGAATTGTAACAGGATTTTTGCAGGATCTTGGGCCAGAGTGGGGGGTCATACTAACTGAATAAGAGGAGTGCAGAAATCAGATCATCTGCAATAAAAACGGATTTATTCGCTTATTGTGTGCAGCCATGCTGTGTTTGCTACCTGCTATGAAACTGGCAAAAATAAAGAATCCCCATATGCCAGTAATGGGATTTTACCAGACCAAGCAAAATAAAGTGTGGCCGAACACGGTCGCACGTTTACATGCTCGTCCATTCGACCATTTGCGTTCATTTAATTCACACAGCTGACCTGCTAAATATCAGGAAAAGCATCACTAACACACCTCAAAATCACTGAAGCACTTGCTGGCTTAATGCCGAGCCTTGTGTGTTTGCAAAAAGTGAAGCGAATAGTAACAGGAGCATTTCGTCCACTTAAACTCAGGCAGCGGATATCACTGCAGAAGTGCAGATGAATAGAAACCCCTTCTTACTGAGAGAAAATGTGGCTTGCAAAACAGGTCTGTAGCACACAAGCAGCTCTAAATGATCAAATCTACATCTCTTTAATTGCTTTTTTCCCCCTTCTCGTCCCCCTCTTTTTTTTTTTTTTCAGTCATTCTTATGCTTTGGGCAATTACAGGGAATTAATCTGCTCTTTATCAGATGGGCTCTGCTTCATTGTCTGGTTGTTTTATGCAGCTTGTAAGAATGGAAAATGTGTGAAAAGACAGAGAAATAGGAATGAGATATTAAAATAGGGACAACTATTAAAGCAGAACAAAGAGGAATTGGTAGAGTGACCAGCGTCAGTGGAAATAATCTGATTCGTCTGGTCTGGAGGAGAGAATTATGAAGAGAGGGTCTGCAGTTTGAAGACAGGCTCACACACATCAAAACGGGTGGCATGAAGGAAATGAAAGAAGAGGGTCTCTGTCCAGGCTGGTTGCTGGTAGCACCGCATTGTTATTAGCAAAGCCCCTCCACCCACTACCCTAATGCCTGTCGCAGAGAGAAAATGTTAACTCTTGCATGGCTGGTTGGTGAAACTGTTTGAGGTGGGACAAAGAAAAGAGGAGTTCATTTCACATGCAGGGCAGTGCAGACAAAAAAAAAAAAAAGAGAGAGAGAGAGAGAGAGAGAGAGAGAGAGAGAGATTCTGAATGGGACTGTGAAGAAGTTGCCTCAAGCTTCCTCAGACACAGAGTCAGACATAAAGCTGGAAAGGTGAGATAGTCCAGACAAAGAAAACCAGAGCGCAACTTACACAGGCTGAGTCACCTCTGTTTATTTAAAGAAAACACGGAAATGCTGCAGCAGAGAGCAAGAAGGGGTTGGAAGGGAAAGGGGGTGTGAAGGATTCTAGTTATAGTAATGTGTAAATGTGAATGTGTAACGCGCAAACCACTGGGGGGTGGGGGAGGGATAACAACCAAAAGGATCAGTGAGAGGTGAGTGATGAATCGAGAGAGATTAAGGTTTTGTACAAGGCAAAAAAAAAAAAAAAAAGTGTAATATGTTTAACTGTAAAAACTGCCATGCTGTGGGCAGAGATGAGAAAATGCCGGACAGGGCAACAAACTCCTTTGGGATGAAGATGCACGCTGCTATTCCAATAAAGGAGTAAGGAATCTATTTTTGGACAAGACTTTAAAAAGTACAAGAGTGTACACTCTGGAGAAGCAGCATTAAATATTAATAAAGCAGACTTTACTAAAGTTAACACTCGTAAAACACTTCTGCCTTTGTTAAAACATCGTTGATCTGAGAGATGTAGTTACATAGAACTTTTTAGGTAAAAAGATTTGCTTATAAGGGTCTAAATATTTCAAATGTACAAAAGTACAATTGTGTTCAGAAAAAAGGAGCACTTCCCTGGAGCGAATTTTCCACATTCAACAAAAGCTTCCACATAGATTCACAAAAATAAAATATGCTGACACCCCACAGGATAGGGACATGTGTGAATTTAAGTGTGTGTGTGTGTATGTCATCAAGGGGGGGGCGTGCCTCTCTATTCGCCATCCGATATCTTGCCCATGACTGCAGGGGAGGAGCTACAACGGGCTCATTGCCACCTTCCAGACAAAAGAAGTGTGAATTATAAAATGCATATATTCATGTGTGTTGATCCTTTTTCACCTACATTTAGCATGTTGAGCGAAGAGGTTTTTTTTCCCAACTATCTCATAATTTATCACAACAAAAAGTTATCAAAAATAACTGCAGTATCTTAGTCCGACTGTCCTACTCTCTGTTTCATTAAAAACATCAACAGAAGCTAAATATTATCATCTTAATCAAACCTTAGTAACACAACATACAACTGAGAGACATACTGACACACTTTCCCTTCAACTTCTCCATCTTTTCTTCCTTTTGACCTTCTCTCTGCATTCTCCTCTGTTCTGTCCTATAAAATGGCCTTGAAGGTTGCACCACTTCGCTACTCTCATGTGACTTACCTGTAGAAATGCACGCACACATACAGTATACCTCCCCTCGAAACTGATCACGGCAACAAAACAAAGACACACACACACACAGACACATGCTGCAGTCAGTGGTTTTCCTGGCAGAGATCTGCTGAATTGATCGCTGCTCAGACCCAGCTGAGGTCAGATGTAATGAATCAATCACACATGCATCAGCATCTAGAACAGCAACTACAGCAGACAGCATACAGTTGAAAGGCCACGGGGATCTGCTGCCACGCTTTGATGCAGTGACAACCTCCACATTAACGAGACTGGAAGGGATTGGCAAGATTTAACAAAATGGACTGGAAGATCCATAAATGGGCAATATCACTGATACTGGGATCAATACTGACAGCAAACAATTTGAATAAATACTAAGAACTTCCCTCACATGTTTTATGTAGAGCATCTCAGCAGAGCAGTACAGAGACGAGGAAAATGTCAACTCTGCGCAGTTGGAAAGATAAAAGGATATCTGAAACAAGTGCTACAACTGCGATCAAGCTGCCTAAAAAAAATGGAAGTTTCACACGGACAAAGATGAGATAACTGCCACAGTCTCAAGGACAACCTGACCACCAGACACCAATCACTCCAGATGAGAAATAGGATGATATGAAAGAGAATCAACCTTTCTGCAATCCCTCCTTTCCAGCTATCAATCTCATGGCTTCTAAGCAACATAGTCATGAAAATGAAAATAAAAGAAATACTGCAAAACAGTCATAAATACATTCAGAAATTCATTCACTTTGCCTAGGATTCATATTGCCTAGAATTGCACAAAAGGAGCCAGCAGATACACACACACACACACACACACACACACACACACACACACACAGACGCGCGCGCAAGGGTCTAAATGAGTGTGTTCACCAATCTCATTCATGCGCTCATTGATAATAATGTCTAGGATTATGGATAGGAATAAATATCTTTCAATTAAGTAGAATATACTGAGCTTTAGTCCATCTTAAAACCAATTTCACAAGAATATGTTTCGATATAAGCCAGCATGACAAAGTAATCCAAGAAAAATAATTACTGCTCAACCACTATTAAAAACTTAAACAATATGTATCTGCTTAATTCCAATTCAGAATCATATAAAGGTTTCGGTGGTAACAAGAAAATGCAGCAGATATTCATCAGTAACGCTGGCCTAAAAGTCTTTTTCTTAATATAGATCAAGACTGGAGTCTAAAAGTCTAAAAGCCTAAAATCTATATGCTTGATTGGTAGCAACACACAGACATTAGACAGACAAACAGACTTGACCTCCTCCATCCATCACAGCAGCATGCTCCCTCTCCTGACCTCACATTCCCTCAAACCCCGCAAGGATTATTTACCCTACTTACGAACTGAGACGCAACTTTAATAACATACAGCCATTTCTCTGCAGAAACGAGCCGGTCTGTCACAAGCTGCAGAGCGAAAACAACCTGATCGGATCTATATTTAGCTGAGAAGGCTGGGCGAACCGAATCGACACCAAAACCCCTGGAAACCTGCAAGCACATATATGTGCGACACTTTTTCTTGGGGGAAAAAAAGAGCAACGCCGGCCTTGTAGGGCATCGTAAAAAACAAATCCGCACAGGTTGTTCTCAGTGGTGTGACTTACTTCCAGGTTTTTCTGCTGTTGATTCATTGAAGAAGCTCATTAAAAACACTGAAATTGCAAACGGAAACACAGGCGCGTGGATGCGCTTCCTCCCAGCGCTCTCTCTCTCTCTTTCTGGCTGGCAGAAAGGATGCAAGAAGAGAGGTACTGCAGACAGGAGGAAGAGGAAAGGCGGAGGGAGCTGGAGGAGGAGTGGTGCTGATGCTGCAGCCGACACCTGGCAAAGCATGCCGATGCTCCCGGTTCTGTAACTCTTATCGTGGCACGTTAGCGCCCTCTGCTGGATCATGTGAGAACAACTGCGGTTTGTTAAAATGGAGGGAAAATGGCCACAGTGAATACACGAACACAGTGGTGAATATTTACTAAAATGTGTCATTAATTAATATTAGAAATAAACAAGTTAATAAATAATTGACTATATCTAATTAATTATGGAAATATAAAATCATTTTACATGAAAAAATGCACTTTTTTTATTTTATTTTATTTTAATACTTACTTAGGCTAATGTTGCCTGTCAGCATCACTCATCAAACCTGGTGGGCATAGCTTGTGTTGAGCATTTACCATGGCTTTGAGTGCACTAGTCTGAAGTTAAAGCTAAAGTTCAGATTGTTACTGTTAATATTATTATTATCTTTTATTTAAAATCAACTAATGTCTACAGCAATAATCATCAAATAATCAAATACTGTATGTCAGTTTCCCTAATTAGTATGCAAGTATCCTGTATTTGGAATAGATTTATAGTGACTGTAAGTAAGTCAGTAAAGTTTATGGATATTAAAATTTTCACAGAAAGAATCATGAAGTGCTTTACTGTACAATATAAAAATGTAAATAAAGTAGATAAAGTACAAGGAGACACACCCACATATACAAGCTCAAGAAAATATAACAGGTGTTATAAAACCCCACATCTAGCTAAAAGACGGTTTCAACAAAAATACCTTTAGCTGCTTTTTTTTAAAAAAAATTTTCTTTTTCATACAAGAAAAAAACACTCAAAAGAGTTTAAAAAGAGAAAAGATGCTAGCACAGCATTCCATAGTCTAGGAGCCACTGTTTGAAAGGCTGAATTTAGTGTGAGGGACAACCAGTAAACGCTGACCTGAAAATCTAAGGCAAATCAAGACGACCCAGTTCTGTCCTAAGAGGGCAGCAGGCCTGCAGGTGTACAATGTAACTACTCTAACACACCTGACTCAGATTAAATGGATCCAACAACCATTGATATTCTACACAGCATTTGCTGGAGCAGGGGTACACAGAAAACCTGCAAGACTGCGACCGTCATAAGGCAGCCCTGATCTAAGGCACAGGGACTGGTTCGAGGCTGTGTACAGCTCAGAGATTTAATCAGGGTCTTAAGCATGGGAGGCTCTAAAATGACAACCAAGACTTTAAAATGAATCTATAAATGAATTTGAAGCCAGTGATGTGCTGATAAAACTGGTGAGATGTGTGCTCTTTTACTGGTGTGAGAAGAAAGTCTGGTGGCAGAGTTAAAAAATGAGGAAATTTAACTGGGGAAAAAGGGTTTTAAAAAGCTTGTTTTATTTACAGGATGATGATGATGATGATGCACGACACGTGCAAAAACCTTCACAATGCTGGCAAGCAAACACAATTTATACGTTTTATAATGTATACCTCTGAATAAACTTTAATGGTGGGACATTTTACCACAGTATTTTAGGATATAGAGTACCCAGAATTTGAATAAAAAAGCCTCTCTCTGAGGATGCCTGATTTCGCTTCCCCAGTAACTGAAAAATAACAAAGTTTGTTAATGTCAGCACAGCTTAAAAATAGTTACTTTCTCTATGACAACTCCCCAAAGTCAGTATGCTGAGGACAGCTGTAAAATGCACTCGGAAGCTCAATATGACTTAGTAGAGTGGTATTGTTGTGGTATAGTTGCATTATGCATTGACTGAGGAAAAACTGAACAACATATGGATAACAAATGAGACACATGGATGAAATTCCAACTAAATAACAAAAATGCCTGAATATCAACACTGCTGGTTAAAAAACATCAATATAATAAAGCATGCACATTATAAAAATGGAATATATGGATCTATTTTCTATACACTGTAGACATTGCATTTATCACAGTAGTTTAAGAACATGGTTGTTTGCTATATGACATATAGACATATAGCTCATTGATTTCTTTGCACAATGCAGAAGTTGCAATTATGCAATCATGGCAAATGGGATTTTTTTATGTGCTTTGACTGTAGACACATGATAAGAGACTGATGAAGGCAGCAATTTTGTCAAGCCCTGAGGACATTCTGATTTGCTTTGATTATGTAAACACAGCATAAGGTACACAAGTGTTGATACTTATAAGCTATACCACAAATGCAAAAGTCATGTTGAATACTAAAAAGCATTTTCTTCAATTTACAAATAATTTACTTCGTGAAATATACACAACATTTTATACACACGGTTTTCATTTTCATTGTATAAGTTTGTATTTATTGATTACTGCGTGGCTGAAAGATATTTTAACCTTTAATTAAACAGATAGTCCCACTGGGTTAAAATAATGAGATTAATTTTAAAACCAAGTTCTGCTTACAGCGGGAAAGACCATGCGGAAAAAGCTGTTTGTGTGAACTCCTCTCCTCATTTCTGCTTCAGCTACATTAACTTGTCATATTGATTTAGTATAGTCTTGAATTCATAAAAACACAAGAAAAAAAATATCTAGAAGTCCATAAAAAATGGGTTTTAATGAAGATAAATGTGTGTCAGATTCTTTGAATGCAAACAATTCTTTTTTTGGCAAACAAAATTAGATTATTAATTCTGATAACAAGCTTCACGTGACCATTTTTTGAAAGTGGTGAATAACAACATCTCAGTATGACATATATAGATTTAGATCAAAATAATTCTTCCAACTAGGAATACTAAGAAAAAAAAAACTGTTGGCAGAAATATTTGCCTCTACTATTTTATTGCCTCTATCTGTTTAAAACAGAAGTCATATGTTTCAAGCTACACATGCTAAGACACAGCAGCCAGCACTGTGAGAATCCATTATCATCTACTGTTACCATAACTGTCAATCCCCAGCTGGTCAGTGTTTTCATCTTCAAGTTGGACTTTTTTCTCAAATTAGTGTGCATTTTTGCAGCACTAATTATTTATAATAATCCATATCCCCCATTAGAAGGGTTCTGTTACTCTTCAGACGAGAATACATTCTGAGTGTTATACAAGCACTGACGTGCACGTGGGTCCAATCAGAGGTGCAAATCTACACTGTTGCATTTGTAGGTTTCTGTGTAACTTCTTCAAACAGATGTTTAAATAAATATGCAACATCTGTTGGCAAATGACAGCATTTTGGAACCTAAAGCTTTCTGATTTCTGTTTCCTGTTTGCTTGCAGATCGAGTCGTACTGGCCAATCATCAGTGAGCTTTGCTTTGGCATGTTAACCGTTGAGTGGAGAAAATAAAAGGCACAGAAAACGTTAGCAATATCCTGCAACATTTGATGAGAATTTGAGCACTAAAAAAAAACAAAGAAACAAATGAATTAACATGCATTAAATAAGCAGTGGACAGAGCAGGCCTTCTTGATGCAAATAACTTTCCCCCATTACCTGGAAAGCAACCCTGGAAGCCCCAAAACACTGGCTGTTGTCCCAAAGGTGGACAGATTGGTATCAGAAAATGGAAGTAGAGGTACAAATTTGTACCAAGTATGACTAGACTGATGTTTAAAATAATTTTATTATTGCTTTTATTTAGTCCCACCAACACCTATATGACCCAGGTACATCGCAAACTAATAGAAACCAACATAAGCAGAAAGTGGGTTATCGCCCTATTGCTAAACCTCCATTTAATATTATCGTCATGTGTCCAATATGAGCCTTCCATCCACAGACAGCCAAGCGATAATGAGCCACTGACCCTCCAGGCCAAGCAAAGTGGTAACAACCTGCAGTATACTGATATTTCCACGACATGCCAATTCTGACTTTAGATGTCTGTTTCTGCATGATGGTCATCACCAGGTATCTGTGTTCTACCCAGCAGCTGAGGGAGAAAGACAAAGTTTACAAAGTTTGGGTCAATGATTTATAAAAGCTTTCTCCAAAATGGAACACTGCCAGTGAAGGAGTGGGAGATATCCTTACAAAAACACTCCTACACATACAGACACATGTCAGGACAGGCCGACATGCAGAGTCCTACAAATCTCCATCCATGTCTTCCCTGACGTCAATACCATCATGTAGAAAGGCCTCTTTTTCTGTCGGCGTGGCTAGTTTATGGTCAGCCTTGAAGCCGTTCATCTCGGTCTCTAGAGAAGAGCGGGATAAAGCTCCTTCGGTGCTGTGGTGGATGCCATAGCAGAAGTAGATCACTAAACCTAAATAGGGAAGACCAAACACAACATTGTCTCTTTAATATTACTTTTTAAAACTGTACATTTCAAGGTTCCTGACAAAAGATATGTTGTCTTAAGCCACTGGAAATAAAAGAAAGCGGTATTAACTCATTTCCAGGCATTTTTAAGCATTAACCATGACTCTTATTTACATTATTTACATTATATATATATATATATATATACATACATGTATAACTGTTTTTTTTTATAACCGTTTTTATCCATTTTTCATCCAAGATACATTTTCACAAAACAGTGTAATGGATGCTTTGGCTAAAACAGCCACCTACTTACGACTGTCATAACACATTGTATTTATGGACAAATTGTCCGGACTGTTCAAGTAGCTCAATCAAGCATAAGCTGTAGAATCAGTACGGTGATGGAGTGTGGTGCGAGATAATAACTACCTATAGCCATCCAAATGGAAAATCTAATCCAAGTGCCTCTGTCGAGCTGCATCATCAGGTAGACGTTGACAAACATGCTTATTACTGGAATGAAGGGCAGCAGGGGGACCTATGAGGAAGCAGACCTGTTAGCACATTGTAGATTTTGAACCTTAAGTGTCCCAAGAAGCACTAAAAAGATCTCAAATCAAACCTTGAAAGAGAGTTTTGTCCTGCTCTCAGGCTGTCTCCATATGATAAAGACCAGGAGAAGACACACCATAAAGATGACACTGAGGGCTACCATGTTCCACGCAGCAAAACCTCCCTGCACTGCCAGTATACTGAATGCCAGGATCAACAATCCTACAGAAATATGTGTGAACATCAAATCACATTTTCACGTAGTAGATCACATTAGTTGCTTCAATATTAACCATGAAATTCTATGGTTGATATACTGATTAATATTCTCATTTTGGGCAGCGAACAGCTCAAATGATGAAAATTTACCCATGATGGAGGTACAAACATTGACAGTGAAGCCTGACAGAGTGGATGGCTCAGGGTTGACTGGAAACAGGAGGTTCTGAAAACTGAACCTCTCCTCCAAGCCAGGCAGGATGCCCATACTGGGGACACTGATCACATCCCCCATATCAGCATCATCTTGACAGTTCGCAGACTGGTACACTGGGCTGAGTTGCTCGGGCTGGTACCTGAAACAAGAAAACATTAATGCTGATTGTCCATAAAAACTTAACTCAGTGCTCACACCATCAATGATTTTACCAATGGTGATGCAGTGATATATACATATATGTGTATATATATATATATATTTCAGACTGACCTGAGCACAAGCACACAGGCAGCTACTAATGTATAGGCCAGCAGGGTCCCTATTGACATCAGGTCCACCAGATCCTTCAGGTCAAATAGAAATGCCATGATTGCTTAAATAAATAAATAAATAAATAAGAAAGAGGGAAAATAGATTAAAAGATGAATATTTGAAAATAACTTCCAAAAAAAGTAATTGGAGTAGCAGATTCATCATCTTAGCAGTGTCAGCCTGGCTGCCATGACATGTTAGCAGCTATATTCTGCTCAAATGAGAGATGAAGAGTAGTGTCACAAAACTAATAGCATGAGTGGGCCTAGACAAATTTTGTGAATGGGATAAAGGTCTCCATGATGAAAGTTATATGACTGGGAAACAAATTATGAATTTCAATGGTGCAACTCAACAAAGCTACATATTTAATATAGTTTTTGTTTTGCACAATACAGCAACCAGACAAGCATTCTGCTGTCATGATCCAGGCAAGGCCGGGTTGAAAACAAATAAACAAAAAACACACATAATACCATACACCCCCCTTGCTGAGATTTCATCTCCTGTTGAGAAAACCATGTTAAAACCTGAAAAATTTTCTCTGTTGTAATGTGTATGTTAGGATCTGAAGGTTTCTTGTATTTGCCTTTCCTCCCTGCTCCTAGCGCTCCTGCATGTGGCTGATTATTGGATGCACCCGGTCCTGACTGTCTCCTCCATAAAGCCTAGTTCTACTCTTCAGTCAGCACCAGTTTGTTTTACCAGCAGTATTGTATACCTGTAAATCTGTTGCATTTTAATGCTTTGTCTTATTCAGTCATTCAGACTGGGATCTCTTAAAACAAGCCAGGAGTTAAATACCCAGACCATCTGCACTTCTGAGGACATTGGCAACTCAGCATCATCACTGCTTATTTCCCAGGACTAAACCCATTTTCTTCTGTTAATAAACAGCTTTCAATCTTTGATCTTCTTGTTGGTTTCTGTGAGGTTGTTACTATTCTCCCCTATCCGTAACGATGGATTTCTAATCACCAACCAATAGTGTGTATACCATACACTAACAGTGTTCCAGTCAGGTTTTTAAGGGCTGATTACTGATTATTAGTAACAGTATTGATTGATAGTAATTGGCAATGTTAAAAATAATCAGATTTTCTTTTGCTTTACATGAAAAGCATGATGTAGCCTTGGTAGATTTTTTTCAGCAATGCATCCCCTAACAATGGATAATTCTGCATTCATTATCGTTCTTTTGTTTTTTTTTTCTAAATAAAACTTGCAAGAGTTGAATACACTTTTCCTACTCATCTTGCAGAGATATTTCAAGATGTCTTTTTTGGGAAGGAGTTAAGATTTCTCGGACTCACAAGCGCAGGGATCAGCACAGTAACAAACCATCTAAAATAGACCTGACAGGTAAATCTTCGGTCAACCCTGTGTAGCAAAATGTGTGTTGAAAATGCAATAAACTACACTTTTAATTTGGAAAAATGCTCTGTGGGTTCAGTTAGTTTTACATACATTAAAGACACATAGTTAAGTTATGTTAAAATGATATTCTTACTAATCTGAACAAATTTCCATGTTCATCTCCAGATTTTCTGAATGGAGTAAAGCTGCTATAAACTGATGATAGATAAAGGCTGAGTAAACATGCTAAATTCCTCAGACATGACAATACATACTTCTAATCAGACCAGACAGCAGGCGTCATGACAGATTACTCATTATTTATGTATGACAAATAAGATTTGGCTGTTTAATGTCAATAACTTAAAAATACACTGACATTCAAAATTTGGATGTGTACAAACTTGTGGCTGTAGCTTTATCTACAGTTTTTAAAAGGCAGCCTTTATAGCCTGGCTATGCCATTTGCTAATTAGCCAAGTGTTAGAGCACACAAATGTTTTTCTCACATTTTTTAAAAATATGGGAATACACAAAAAGAATTACAAACATAAACTGCAAATTTACGTGTCAAATGTGGAAAAAACAGGAAAAATGTGCAACCTGTGAAAGTAAATAAAGATTTTAAAAAAGAAATATAATTCAATTTAACATAAAAATGTCAGTAATTAACATTTTTATAGTTACATCATTTTAAAAGAAAATAATGAAAAGAGGGATCAAAATTATTATTAAGCACCAAAAGCCAAAATAAAGCTAACATTCCATTAAAATTGAAGGTATGTTAATTATTTGGAATTTAATGATGGAATTTTACCTGTTTTTTTCTCCTGTTTTTCATAGAATTTTTCTGTCACCTTAGCCCCCAAATTCTTTTCTTTTCTTTTTTTTTTTTTTAACTTTATTTTTGTCCAGTAAAGTGACTTTATTTGAGCATCTGCAAGAAGGTATTGATATTTAACAGCACTGAGAAATAGACTTTCTGTAAAAAAAAAAAAAGAAAAAAAGGGGACATACATTGATGAAAAAAGAAAGAGAAAGAGAGAGATATGATGTGACTTTATTTTTGGGATAGTATTGGTTGATTATGATTGATGCCTGATTGATCAAGTCATCTGAGGGACTTTCCAGTTTATGATATAGATTACCCTCCCCTTCTAATGTCTTTTGACTAATATCATTTTAATTTTCACCATCGTCTTATTCTTTATCTTTCCTGACTCTATGGACCTCATTATCTGATCATTAAGTGCACATTAGTTATCATATCCCTTCTGACTTTATTTTCTCTCCTCCTCTTACCAGACATAACCCCGGCAGCAACAGTAGACGTTATGGGGGCTTTCCTCTCGCTGACTTGGGCCAAGAAGGAGAATAGCAGGCCATCCCGGGCCATGGCAAAGATGATACGGGGTAGGGGAAACATGGAACCCAAAAGACTGGGATAGAGTAAGGAGGAAAACATCAGAATGGAGTGGTGGTTGCAAAGGGTCGATGGACAAGGAAGGAAAGGAAGAACTGAGGTGAAGAGGGGCCAGGAGAATAATTAATTAGAGAAGGATATGAAAATAGCTAGCAAGGACTGAATTGCAGCTTTGAGACGGAAGAATGTGTGACAGGAAACTAGCAGCAAAAAAAGCAATGTAATACTGGACCAAGGATCTTTTAATATCAGCATGCAATGGCACATATGCGTCACATGCTGTTACTTTCCATTTGAAAGAACGTGTTTGGCTGCTTTGTTATGCAGATTTGGTTGGTGTACTTCCTCTTACAAGATGCAGGTGGAAAATATTCCTTCAATTTTTAATTGAAAAATAATGACTAGACATTAAAAAAACAACACATTTTTTTGGCACATCCACGCAAGAGGAATACCAACAAATACTCCCTCACCTAACTGAGGAAGTACCTTGCTAGAAGACAGTAAATTATGCCCTTTTCATGCTTAGGTGTTCTGATATCAGCCAGGTCTCCTCAAACCACAAACTGGCAGGTCAGAACTACCAACCCAGTAGTATTCAGCCCTGCAGCATAACAAGAAGCATCAGTGAGAGTGAATGCTGTTTCAAAACATGCGTATTAGTGTCTCTCACCTGCCCCTGTGCCAGAGGCAAAGGTTGCAATTAGCGGGGTTTTGGTGCGGGGGCTGATCTCGGCCATGAACTTGAAAAGCAGCCCATCGTCAGCCATAGCCCAGATCACACGGGGCATAGGGAACATAGCACCCAGCAGGCTACCATGGAGGGGAGACCAGGATATATAGTATCCACACTTACACCCAAGAGAATGCCGTGAGACATACATAGATAGAGACAGCAGCTCACATATACAAGGAATATTATACAGAGCAAAGACAGCATAAAAAAAGCCATTAGAATAACCTGAAAAATGAGTATAACATTAGCTCGAGCCAGAATGTATTAACAATGAATCTACACAGTTAAAATGTGTGTCTTAAATAAAAAAATATGTCATGCATGATCAGCATTATTACTTGTCAAAACAATAATCATTTAAATAATAAAAACCTACTTAAGTATTAGCGTTATAAACTAATCAAAACTATGAACAAAATTATAACTTTAAAAGTTCATGTTACATAATTCCATATATACCCTTATAGCATAAATCATCTTCTTGGCTGTCATTTTATTTTTAGTTAAGAGGTCAAATGCCTTCCTAAGTTATATATAGACATGCACACACACACACATAGGCACACTCATGTACACAGAAATGTTTACATGTATGTGTGTCCACATGTTGCTCTGAGAGAGAACAAAAGCAAGAGCAGTTCACATGCCAAATGTCCAAGTGCTTACCTGGTAGACAGAGCACACAGAGAACCTACAGCTACAGCATACTTGGCTCCACCCCAGCCCACATATTTAAAAGCTACAGGCAGAGGACTGTTGCTGTCCAGGAGATAGTACGGCATCATGAGGGTGAGGGCAGCAGAAACACCAAAGTAGGCCACAAAACAGATCAGCAATGAGGAAACAATGCCAATAGGGATGGCTCTCTGGGGATTCTTCACCTCTTCACCTGCAACAGAGATAAAATACAGCTGAGAGGCTAAAGTAGTTCTTCATCGAATAAACAGCTATTTTGGTGTACATGATATTTTTATCTATCAAGTGGGTACAGAGCAAAGTCAAGTCTCACTATTATATGCATGATAAGTAAACAAGCCCTGGAAAGGCCAAAGTATACTTTAAGAATAAAAGCAGAATTCTGATAGAGATTAGCTCTGCCCTCTTTACTTCATGAGAAATTTGGAATAAACTACTATCATGCTAGTTGGGCTCGTAAAAAAACATATAGTGTGGAAGCCAAAACCTTTGATGTAATATAGCAGTTTTGACTCAGATCTGACCTTTACATTTGACTGGAGGGTGTTGTTGTACACAGAGACTTAACCTCTAAACCAACTAGGAAATATTTCCAGGAATGTCACAGATCTGACTGAGCTGCACTGCTTCCATGTGCAACTGAAACATTTTTAAAGTCAATCCACTAAGTTTTTGAGCTTTTTTTTTTTTTTTTGTCTTGTCCAGCATTTAGGCAAGCAGAATGATGGTCTGGATGCTGTGTTCTGCTGAGCAAATTTTCTCTGCCAAGGGAAGCTTTATAGATATAATGATCCCCTTGACTTTCTGAATTTTTGTTTTATTTCTATATTTATTTTGTATTGTTGTTTGAATTGTAGAGTTTGTACTGCTGGACCAGAGAGGACAGACGAAAGACAGAAAGAGAAAGGAGAAAAAACACCTCATAAGAAAAGTGAAAGAGATAAAGGGAGAGGAAAGGGAGAGAAAAAAAAACTAAAAAATAACCCAAAAACAAAAAGAAAAAAAAACAACCTACAGATGTATACATACACACACATACAGGCACACACATACATATACACACACATACACACGTATACATACACATACATATACACATATACACACATATGTATACACTTATATATATATACGTATATATACATATGTATATATATATATATATATATATATATATATATATATATATATATATATATGTATATGTACACACATACACATACACATATATACATATACACACACACCTCTATGCACACACCCACACATACATACATACGTACAAACATATACACACTTGCCAGTATTAACACATATACATACACATACAAGCCAACTTTAGATCACAGTAACTAAACTATGAATCTAAAAAGTTAAATATAAATGAGAAACAAACCGAAATGAGAAAACTAGCTGCTGTTAGTGAATAAAACTGCGTGACGACTCGGTGACTGTGTCACATGCAGAACATGCAGAGTGGAACGTGTTCCGGAAAAGGTGATCATGCCAGTGTGACCCCTCCCACACAAAGGCAAGAGGCACGCCAGGAGTACCCCCGAGACCCGGGCCATCGGCAGCCACCCCCAGGCGCAGACCCCAACCGCCCCACCCTGGAGCCAGCGATGTGCCGACCCAGGAGGCGGCAGAGGGGGGTCTCAGCCAGAGTCCCCCGCAGTCAGGGGGAACAGGCCCCAGCAGGCCCGGACCAGCTAGGACCGGCCCTGCCGGGCACCGGCCACCCAGGGCAGACAGAGCGCGGGCCCCACGGCCCAAAGAGCCCGGAAGCAACCCCCCACCCCCGCAGGCAGAGGGCCCAGCCCACACCGACGGAGGGCTGCAAGTTTTGCAAGTTTTTGAGCTTGCAAGCAGTATCAGAGCAGACTTTCTTGTGGACCATCGTGTTTTCATCTCTCATCAACTGTTATTACTTTAGTCCAAAAAATTTCTCCAGCAGCTGCTGCACCTCTTTTGGTTACTAACATATTTCTGTAATGGCAGACTTCCAGCGAACATGGAAAACTCTGCAAACAGATGTATTTAAGCCATGCTTTGTGTGACATTTTGCAAGAAAATGAGCAAGTAGCTTAAAGTCCCTGTGGACCCTGAAGACTGAAACACCCAGCTGCTGGTGATTATGTAACAGAAGTCCTCCAGCAAACATTCAGTTCTTTTTCTGCGTTCAAATCCAATCAAAATGAGGGTAGGTGTAAGTGTATACACATATGTGGCAAGAAAAGGTACAACTACAGCTGATTGGTCCAAATTTTAGTAACACAGACGGGGGAAGTAAGTGAGGTATGGATGCTTTTAATTGTATACACATATATGTGTGTAAAGGTTGTGGGAGGGTCTAATGGCTTCATACCAACACTACCAGAGCTGTCAGTGAGTGTGGGTCACAGACAAGTTTCTACAAGTTTGACTAAAGCAAACGTTTCCACATGAACTCCATATTAGCTGGATAAAATTCAGGAAAAAAATGGGGGTATAAAAGCTGTGGATCACTGAGCTGGCAAGGTCGAAGAAATGTATAAACCTTGAACTAATTAAACAGAAATCATTCACGAAGCACAATGCAGAAAAACATGGAGCCCATTTTCTCCCCAAACCTCATATCAATTTTTACTCTCCTAACCTGCGTCAGAGTGTTTGGCATCTTGCCACAAGCAGAAATGGACCAAATGCACGAAAGTGCAGGTTTTCTTTTTTATGTAACAGTTTTGGAAATGAATACAAGCTGAGAATTGAAATGGTTTCAACTCCAGGTTGATTTGCATGCCCCTCCCCTTTAAGCACCATCCCCATCCCAACCATGAAATATACCCTTGGGGAAGTCAAACAGGATCTGTGAAATACAGCAAGAGGAACAGTGCAGTTCCCAGATGAAAAAAAAACCCCACATTTTACATGTCTACACATGACAGATAAACCTAACCTGACTTGAAGGGAAATTACTTGCCTTGGTGTGAATAAAGTCAAGTAATCCTGGTAAGGTCTGAGATCCAAGTAAATGTTAAAGTTGCATCTTATTATTTTGCTTTAATCAACTCCAAATTTACTTGGCTATAATTTGAAAACTTTTTGTGTGAAAACTATTACTTCAAACCATGAACTCAGTAAGACCCAAGTGAGAAACTCACTAGAGACTGAAACAGACTTGTATGACAGATGAAAGTCACACACTTGCTCAAATGCGTTTCCAAATCTCTAAAAGTACTTAGAAGCATTTAGAAAAACACAAAACGGCAACTTTCTATTGTACATGAGGGGAAAAGATCCATTGTGAGCATGGTTTTGTATTTCACCAAACACTGACCTGTTGTGGCAATGCAGTCAAATCCTACAAAGGCATAGAAACAAGTAGCTGCTCCTGAGAGGACGCCAGTGAAACCAAATGGCATGAAGCCCCCCACTCCTAAACTCTCCTCGGAGGGCAGAGGGTCAGTCAAACTGTGCAGTAGTAGAAAATAATTATTATTTAAGAAAAAAAAAAAAAGAGTACATCAAAAAGTTAAACTCCACTGGAGTTTACTTCTTAAATGTTGCAATTCGACTTTCTTATAATTTGACTTGTTAAAGAAGTTGACACATAATTTAGTGACAAATGTAATCATTATAAAAGGATAATACAATGTTTTTCCAAGTCTAAACTTTTATGTACTGAGAAATAATAATTCTAAAAAGAAATTTAAAGCAATCCTTTACAAACAAAAGCAAGGTTGCAGTTAAAATATCCTTACTTGTTGCTTGAGTTATTTGTATAATTGACACGTAATATCTCCTCAGGGTCGAGCTGCCAGTTCTTCAAAGTGCCTTTGACCAGGCCGGAGATCACCATGAACAACAGGACAAGAATGTTGATGCATGTGAAAACCTTGTTCACCATCGCTGACTCTTTCACTCCAAATGCAAGCAGACCTGAGGAGAGCAGAGAAAAGTCTCAAGTACAAGGAAAATAAACGACTCAAAGATCACAGTGGAGGTGTTGCTTATCAACACTGTATGCTTAAAGTGGAGAACATGTGATTATATAGACAGATGACAAATGTTTTCCTACCTGTAAGCGTTACGATGATGAGAACGGCAAACATGTCAGGGTACTGTGCCAATACACCCGGTGCATTCATAGACATGTACTCTCTGCAGAAGTGCTCTATATGCTTTCCTACCAACTCATCAAAGGTAGCGCTCCATGCACGGGCCACACTGGAGGTACCTGGTATATGGAGAGGTTAGCTCTCTTCTTGTTCTCCCTTCAAATGACCTCCTGTTCATTAATGCAAAAACGATGTAACATGATGCAGCACTGATTTTTGTGTTTACCAATGATGTAGGAGAGGATGAGGTTCCATCCAGTGATGAAGGCCCACAGTTCTCCTACTGTCACATAGGAGTAAAGATAAGCTGAGCCTGTTTTGGGAACACGGGCTCCAAACTCAGCATAGCAAAGACCAGCCAACACCGAAGCTAAGGCTGCTATTAAGAAAGACAGCACGATCGCAGGACCTGGGGTGGCAATGGAGATCATATGATTAGGAACTGAATACTGCATCTCATAAGACATTATCTCCCCATCAACCCCAATACTGTCAACTTACCTGAATTATCTCGTGCTACTGCACCAGCAAGCACATAAACGCCAGCGCCCAATGTGCTGCCCACTCCCAGGGCCACCAGGTCAAAGGTGTTCAGACATCGGGACAGACGGGAGTCCTCTGAGTTGCCGTTCACCACCTTCACCCTCAGCAACTGCTTCCCGAAGCGCATAAGCTTCTCAAGCGCCATGGAGACCACAGGGCAGGAGACAAAGTCTTTGGGCGTTCAGAGGTCACAGGGGAGATGGGAAAGGCCACACACAGCCTAACAGAGGGCTGAAAGATAATCAGTAGTAAATGTTATTTAAAAAAAAAAGAGAATATATTTCAAATACGTATTTTTTCCACATTACTTCTTTCATTATCAGTTTGCATTTACTGAAGTCAACCAAGTCTGACTTTTGTACTAAAGCATTCAAAATAGTATGAATATAAACATAAAATGTGACCGTCCTGGCAGAATGATAAGAATAATTTTGCAATTGCATCTTTAAATACTGACTGGATGTACATTAGTTGGGTGCTTGAAATCACATAAAGGGGCCCATTTGTGTCTGAAAAACATGTAAGTACTCCATGGTTTCCTGAAGTGTTACGTAATGCAGTTAAAATCTGCTTTGTGTGACTGAGAAGAACAGAAAAGGGGAGGGCCAGGGGGTCTATAGGGATAATCTCTCTTATTGCTCAATTTAGCTGATCTATGTTACATAACATACAGAACAGAACTCAGAGGAAAGAAGGAAAGTCATTAAACAGATATATCAAGACAAATAGAGTCATAATACATATACAGTTTTTATTCGTGACATATTTTATGGAGATCCTGGGGTTTGCAACTACTTTAGGTGCAAACATGTCAACTAATTTCTTATATAATGCCAGGCTATACATCCCTGTGCAATGTCACTTATACAGACTTTCAGTTACATTACCTACAGGCTGGAAACTGGCTGGCTGATGGCTGTTTTTGCTTTTTTTTTTTTCTTGTTGACAGATTCATGTGATGTCAAGCCTTCGGAGGCATAAAGATGTCTTTTTGCACACATTTAAATTCCACTTGGCGCAAGACTGAGAGAAATGGAAAAATGTGAAATAAACCTTCAGTACAGTAGAAAATCGTGTTATTCACATGACCAATCACATTAAAGATCAGGTGTTTCTGTGTAGTCAATAAGAATTGACAAGGAAAAATAACGACAACACATCCAGTCAAAAAGAAGTCACAGAGATTTTTTTTTTTCTCTAATGACTACGGCAACCTTTTATTTATTTATTTCTGTTAGCAACTACTTAATTGTTTATTCTAGCCATGGGTAATATCGTCTTTACAACTAGTTAATAGAAAAGCCTCATTTTGAATTTCTGTGAAGCAACACACAAATTTAATTTGCAGCGGCTTGTTAACAGGACCAATGTCATGCCCCCAACACTTACTGCACTAATGCAACCCCTAATCATTACACCCTGCCCTTGTGCATCACTGCTAGGATTACAGATTCACTGTGATATTCCAAACCAGGTTTATGCCAAACATACAAGGCCCCATAAAAACAACAAATGTGTCTTCCTCACTGCTGAAGAAGAAAGAAAGTTTTCATATTCTTTAAAATGAAGATTAATAATGCAATTTTGTGTTATAGTGTGAGACTTCTCACTCTTTTTGTCATTTTGTTGCCTCACTGTTTTCCACAACCCTTTGGTCAGGTCTTGCTCTTTTATACATGATTTATCTTTTACATTAATACATTTAATTTAACCTTTGAATAATGAAGTTCTTCATTTATTATCATTATTTTTTTTTTTTAACTTTTGGAAGTTCCTCTCCTTATAAGGAATAAACTGGGCTTTAAGTGTAAAATCTTTGCCGTCATGTTTTATGTCAAAGATGCTGGAACGCTCAGCTGGGGCAAGCTTATCACTAACAGCATATCTGGCCTCACCACTGCTTAAAAGTACTTTAAAAACTTGGACGGCACCAAAGTTTAAAACAGCCTCTATGCCAGCTAGAGGCAAAACCCATGGATTTCCAAATGTGTTTTTTTTTTTTTTTTTTTTTACAAATATTTTAAGCAACTGGCCAAAAGTAGTATGCAACATGAAGAACAGCAGTAAAATTGTGAAAACAATAGAAAAATGTAATAAACACATAGGATAACCACTACTGCAGAGACCTGACTTCCTCTTAAGTTTCAGTCTGGATCTGGGGACAACTGACAAACCTAAAATCTATTCTAACAGTATTGGGAAGCCACTGAAGAAAGGACAGTAGAGGGAAAATGTGTCTCAAGAAGCATGTACCCATCAGGAATTGAGTAGAAGGTCTCTTTCCTAAATGGCTGTTGACAATATTCTCTCTGTCACTTGTCTGTCCAACATGAGCTGTGCTTTCTCCTGTATTGAAGTCATACTGAGACATAATAAATGCATCTGATAGAGGAATGGGTATGTAGATAAAGAGAAAATTGGTAATGAACAACATTGAACACCAATATAAGTCTAGTTGTAGCAGTCCAGCTTAGAATCATGACATATCCTAAAGAAAAAAAGAGTGAGATAAAGAGAATGACATTGGGTGACATGACGCTGTGACACATTTCAACATAATGGCAGCTTGACAGAACCCAATGACATGAGGACATAAACCTGGAGAGGTCACATGAGCGGTGCAACCGTCATTTTATACCTCATGGAAACTTCCAAATAAGGGTACGTAAAGGTAACCCTGTAGTATTTTACTTCCAGGAAACAATCAGGCTCAGACACAATTTGTCCAACTTGGCTTTTTAAGAAAAAAAGTATTTTGGATTTACACAGGTTTTAAAATGTGCAATAAATATGGTTAAGTGTCCTGACTACGAAAATGACTGTGTATCTTGTTTTTACAAATTTTTGGACCATAATTATAAACTAACCAAAAGACAGAAGCTGTAGCTGTGTTGCACAGGTCACTACTGTTTACATGGTATCACTGATCATAAATAGTGCTGCAAGTCAGCACGGAAACTGACTGGATGTTCTTTGGAGATGTGGAAAGAATTAAACAGGTGCAAACTATCATTACCTGCCAGTAGGAGGCTAAAACTTAATGTGCCTTCTAATAAAAAAAATGAATCTGTAACCTGATTATTTTGCAAGCTAAGTAATGTGTTCAATGTCATATTTAGCATTTTGCGGAATTAGAAAAAACATTTTTAAGGATTTTGTTCTGTGAGTAAAATTCTCAGACTTGAGATTATAGAATATAAGTGATAAAAATCATGCAGGAAAAAGGTCTACTTCACTGAAAAAAGAAGATCTATAGCTGTTTTTTTTTTATACTTTTGAAGGTGATTGGATGAAACATCTGCTTATTGCATCTAAGTCAATCAAGAAAGGGCAACCAGCGTTGCTGTCATTGTTGATTGCTGTCATACCTTTACCTGTGGCTGTGAGTATCAGACACTAGATGGTCTAAATTTGTGTCGAGGTAATGCAATACTAATGTCAAAAGACATGCGATAGTCACAGGATCCCATTAAATCAGAAATTAATCCTAAAAAAACGGGCATGCATTTAGTGTCCGACCTGTATTGAACATTGCATTAAGAACATATTTCAGGTAAAAGAGGTCAGCAAATGAGATAAAGTACTATTCCTAAATCCATAAGGGGGCTAAAACTTCTAGCTGAAACAAGCACACAGAGACATAGAAGAAAGAAGCCTACATGAACCACGTGACCCCTCACTGACTTGGGTACGAAGGTTATGCAATGGCTGCAATTTTCTGTAAAATACAAGGACTACAACAGAAATAAATCTTTTTTTTAATTGGAAGCTGATGCAATGACTCAGAACACCCTTCAGTTTTTGAAACATCAAACACAGTAAATCACACCACACGCAAAGTTAACAAGACTGCAATAACCTGTACCTGCAATGGCAGAGGACAAAACACAAAGAACTTACTTGCAAGCACCTACAGGTACTTCTGCTGTTGAGCTATAGGGCACCTTTTGACAAATGATGGCAGATAAAGGGATTAAATGGGATCTCCTGTGAGCACTGTGGGGTGTTTGACTGTCAGTGCTCTGAAATAGAATATGGAAGAATCACATGGCTTGGCTATTCCAAGCAGCACACACTCATGCACGCACATGCAAAGTCAAAATGTAGCCGTCGAGTCAATCTACACAAGCAGATTTGAAGGCTTTTTTTTTTCTCTCTTCTAGAAATGCACACTTGAAATAAGTAACTGCATTGGAAAAGTTGTGAATGCAAGAGCAAAAAAATAAAAAAAAACAAACCCCAAAACAAATTAATTTAAAATGAATAAACTACAGATGATTTATAGTGAAGTCACTACAATGAAATGATTACTTGGCACAAAAGTAAATAAATATCAGAAGCTTTTGGTAAAATTGCTTTTAAAAATGGTCCATTTATGTCTTAGCAGAAGCACACCAACACAGAGCCAGTTTCAACATGATCGGAGCACATGGGATGTCATGAAAGCATAGGCAGTGGCCACCAGCTGAACAGGAGAGGGGCGTGATCTCTCATAACCAATCAAAGTGCACCATGGATGCGGCACAGTTTGACATTCAGAGGTTATTTAATGGCGAGAACACATTCAAGTTTAGTACAACAAGCAAACTGTATTTTTATTAACCTCATTAATAAAACTTTATAGTAGATGTAAATGTAACTTAGTTTCCTTTATATTCAGACTCATTTAAACAACTAATAAGGATGGTGCAAAAGTCTAATGATGGTTAAGTGACACAACTTCATCTTGGGATGATGATGAGTGGGATAAGTTGTAGCTTTGTTCTTTAAAACCAAACTGTTCCAACACACTGAAGCCCAGGTCTGTAAGCCTAACCCTAACTCTGCAACAACCTCAGAGAACATCAAACAACACGATTGTTGACATTTCCAATCTGTTCCCATCTCATTGTAAACTTAACTCTGCAGGCTGACATGACTGTAATAAAGCCTTAATTACAAAGAAGAGAATTATTATTATCCTGATGTCAGCTTCATTGACTGACATAGGTTTTATCCTTTGGTCTACCAATACGTGTAATTGAGGTGCTGCGTTTGTGTGTGACTGACAAGGATCAGGGCAGTTGTCAGTGGGCTCTACCAGGTCACCTTTCAGCCCATTAAGAGACACAGTCACTGCCTGCATAAACTCCGTTGACAAAACGGAATAACAGTTCATGAGTAATGCAGACGTATTACCACTCAACAAACCTGTCAGTTGATAAAGTTTCCTAAACTGAGTGTATCGTTAGTGACAGCAATGCCAACCCCCACCCAACACACACACACACACACACACATGCATTTACACCAGCTCTGAAAAGTAATCACATATTTTAGTAAACAAAAGCTTGACCCTTTGTCTCCACCCATCTTTACCAGACAGACGTAAAGCAGCTCAGACTATGCTGTTCCTTCGTAACATCAAAAAGAACATTTTTATAAACTATTTAGAAGTCAAAGACTTCAGATTTAATGCCATTTATCTTTGGTGTTTGCTACAATAAATAGGGCAGTGGATTAATGGTGTGTTTGGTAAAATGCCAGTTAGATGGCACACTTCTTTTTGTAAAAAAATCAACTAATTGTTGGACCTCTGTTCCCAAAGAATGCGACACAAAAAGGATTAAAAAGTTTCCTTTACCCCCCCCCCCCAAATACTGATATTCGTTAGTTTACAGAAATATAGTCGCTTCTCAATCAAGACAAAAATATCACATTTGAGTATATTGGTATTGTGATCTGTGTCTTTATACTGTAAACTTTCAGTTTTCATTTATTAGTGTGCAGTTAACTGACAACTGTGACCAAGACAAATGCTGGTTAAGGGGACATCTGTCCTGTGAAAGCTGTTCTTTCTCAGAATCTGTTTCTATTGCAGCAGCTCATAAGCACAAGTACGCAATGTGTATTTTGTTGCACCATCTAGTTTATGCTGGTACTCCCGAGCATATACCAGAAATGAAATATAATGCTGAGAATCTTGGTGAACCTGTACTGCTTCCGCATGTACACACACACACACACACACACACATCTCAGCATTTGGTGGCTAAAGTTAGACTGACAGGATTGTCTGTCCTGTTGCTATCAAGTTCTGAAAGGTCAATTCTGACTCTTTCTTAAGACTGACCATTTTACACAGCATGTAGTTTAGATGAAGACAACAGGGATACAGCAACTATAATGGTCACTTAGAACATCTCAAAAGGCTGATTTTACCTGCTTCAAAGTTAAATATATCGGTAATTTGAATCTAGAAGGCAATTATTCATTACTTGAGTGGTCAATCATACTAGATATAAGGTATTTTGCAGTGACCACCCTTTCTCCATCACTGCTGCGTGGCTTCTCCCACCCAGCTTCTCCTCAGCGACCACTTTCACTCCATTTAAGTTTCAGCATACCAGACTCCAAGACTTTTCAGACCTGGTTTCAGATCGGTTTTTAAGTCCAGAACAGAAGCAGCCCTGTTTAAATGCCACAGCCGACGCCTTCTTCACAAGCATCACAGAATCCTCTGTGCGCTCCGCAGCTCCTGACGCAGCTGCCCTGCACTTACACGAGCCCCGTTTGTAGAAAATGCATCTAGAGCTTCTTTTAAAAGCACAGCCAAATGAAACTAAGTGAAAATACCAATGCAAGATACGTAGGAGATTATGTAATTCAGCTGCTGCGTTCCTTCGGCTCTGGTCTCACATACGGGCACACTTCGCCAAATAACGCAACGAGTTCTTAGAAAGGGTTCGGGAGAAGAAAAAAAAAGCACAATGCGTTCATAAACCCACTAACTCCAATAGTTGTGCATTTTAAATTTGTCTTGCATTGATTAGATACAAAAACTAAGTTAATACACACTGCTGGGTGATTGTCAAACAAGTTGAAACTTCAGTACCTTACCTTGCCAAGTCACTGGAAGCGCATAAGAGAGATCCGAGTCAGAGTTTTCCAGAGGTCCGAACACAGCAAAGAGACAGTATTCAAAAAGCATGTGAGCCCGTTGAGTTGGTAAGGAACTAAGTGAAGTTTAATGTTCTTGTTTAACGCTCTGTGGAGGAGGGGAGACATGTGGAGAACGTACTGCTCCGCCCATCTGCTGCTGGTTTTTTTTTTTTTTTTTGCGCCACTGGAGCAGTTACAACCAAGATGGACAGTCCTGCTGCTGATCCACTGCTACTGAAATCTGACAGATTTGTACAAATCTGGATGTGAAAAGTAATAAATAGTGGGAAGTTTGGAGAAGAAAAGGGTACTAAATTAAGCTGAGAAAATGAATGTGTAGAAATTAAGCACACTGTAAAACTATTGTAAAGTTGTATACAGGAGTTAAGCTTGGATAGTTTAGATGTCTATCATATACAAAGTGTATACAAAGTGTTCAAAACGTCTTGCATCATGAAGTAAATGTTTTACTTCAATACAAAAAGACAGCCATCATTACAATCTATATTTTATTCACAAGCAAAAACACTAAAACATAACATACTAATCTGAAAACAATTCTTTGAGGTCATTTGAGCAGTTTTCCTGGTGACTGGTGCCGCAGAATGAGGCAGGAATCAAAGAACTACCAAATCCATCACATAGCAGTCTTTCCTGAAACGGGTGGGTTGCCAGACTTCCTGTGTGTGACTTCAGCCTTTTGGCACATGGAAAGGATGTGACTGTGAGAGAGGTGAAGGTGGTTTAGCGGTTTTTTAACAAAGCCATGTTGAATCCTGTGAAAACTCAGGGAAAGGATGATTCTCTATTCATATCCACATTAAAGTTTTCCTCCTAAATAAATTATGTGTTTAAAACAGCACCAGCGAGGACATTCACCGAGAAGTCTTTCTGAGCTGGCAACGCAAGGCCTCATTTCAGCTTTAGTCTTGAAATGACAGATGTATGTGCACATTTTACACTATTCACAATATTTACAATAAAGTCTTAGCCGCAGCTTTTTTTCCAAGTGCACCAATGCACATTTTTCTCCAGGAATCCTCCTTAGGATGCATTGGCTGAAAGTAAGTGGAGCAGAGCAAATGGCAGAAAAAAAGTTCCTCATGTCCGTTTCTCTTCTACGATTTGACTTCCATGAGTAGTTTGATGTCTTTAACACCATGTTCTTCTGCCACAGCGATGATATGATTCAGGGCATTCATGCGGCCCAACATCTTCACAGCCTCTCTGATTTGCTCCCTGTTGAAAGATTTAGAAATAGATACATGACAAACAGTAATGACAAAACCCAGCATGTCACAGCACAGTAACCAAATAGTAAAAAGTACTTTGTTAAAGCAGTAATGACTACATAAGTTTTCATCTTATGTATAAATAAAGTTTCCAAAATAAGAGAAACCCTCTTTGGCTTCATATTCACAGTAGAATTCCTTACTTAGCAGTTCGACGCTCAACATCTGACCCTCCTACGCTGCCGCGGTGCAATGAGTTAGCCATGTGTGCTAGGTAGCGACAGAATGGCTCCAACTGAGGTAATGTCTGCTGACCCTTCAGTCCGGAAAACCAGTGATCAGGCAGACATTCCACCACCTAGAAAAAAAACAACCCCAAGAATGAGTTCTGCACAACATTTAGTGAATTGCAAACATCAGAAGATGCAAGGTTAACACGATTAATGTTGTTTTGTAAAATGATGCAGGATGGAGTGAGCTGCCTAAGAGAGCAAAGTGAACTGAATAAATAAGGAAAGCAGACAGTGTCATGGCTCTTGGTTGCTAGCATGCAGGAGCAAAGAAGGAAGTGATCGATGTGTGCTGATGTAAAGAGTGACTGTTGCCTGAAAATGCATGCCAGGTGTGAATGTTATCCTGCTTTCTAACTGCAGACTGAAATTTTGGAAGAAAATAATCTGAGGAAGTGACAGAAATATAACATCCCCAAGATCTAATATATGGGTATCTCACCTTCTCGCATTTGTGAATATTTTCCTCTCCTATATCCGTGGTCTGCAGCGCAGAGAGGATGTATCTATTAAGAGTGCTGTCCAAAGCCAGGTCCCTCAGACAGGAACTGGATAAGATACCATCCCATTGCAGAATGTTGCTCAACAGCTACGGACAGAAGAGATTAAAGTTAAACTGTACTCTTATTGGGCAGAAAAGCACCAGCAGAGCAGATCCTGAAGTAAATTCTGCTGGCTGCTAAACTTGTCTTATTCAAAAATTTGTTATTATTGAACAAAACCGGAAGACAGAAAATCAAACATTCACAGAATCAAAGCAACCAGCACCACTCAGCAACACAAATTGTTTTCTTATGACTAAACAAAAACACAGTGAAAGTATTCCTGCATCCGATTCTGGGCAACAAGTCCATAAGAAGCAAATTAACAGACTGCTGAATATTTATAATTATGCTTGCATCTATTAATGTTATTGTTGAGTATTATTAACTATTATTAATCATCCATGCATCTATTAAAATGTAATTCTTAAGTGGACTTTATCAAACTGAAATTCAAAAGACTTCATGTGTAATAACTGGATCATAAACTAGATTTTTATCATGTCCACAGTTTTTGACTGTCATGTTAATTTCAGATCAGCCCTTACTGTACTTTCAATCTGTTAAAGTGACACTTGTGAATAATCATGCCACACAGAAAGTACAGCAGCCATACACTAGATAAAATATAGATGCAGTCAATGTGATGTTATGCATAATAATGTCTCTGCTTGAGCGACAATTTCTGTGTTTAGTTTTTACAATTTTATTGTGACATTCAAACTGCCGTTCGTAGAGCAGTTTTGTGATGCTGATTCTGCTTTTTCAACGTTTCATATCAGTTTTAACTTATTTTCTGTGGAATTTACTAGGCATTTTAGTTAATTTTTTTTTTTTTTTTTAACCATACATTTAGATTGACTGTTGATGTTGTTTTAACAGAAAAAGTAGCTGGTCTTAAAAGACTTCATTTCAAAACAATAAAAGATCTAAATAGATGACTGTCTGTAAAGAAACAAATACCACTTCAATAGCTTGTTCTCTTTTTGCACATACCTTCACACAGGACCAGAACTGCCGTTGGTAGAATAAGTAGGCACTGCTATTTTTGTTGTCCATCACACTGAATACAAGCAAAGAAAATGGTGGAATTCAGTCTTTTAATTTAGAGCTAGACTTCTAAATCTTGCGATGGAAAACACATACTGTTGGGGGAAGAGCGGAAGGAAGACATCTTCATCCAGAGTCCGCCTGGTCCGCAAGACAACTGTTTTCAAAAGTTCCTTTGGACAAAAATCAAGATTTCTTAAACATGCTGAAGAACAGACATAACAGGGAAAAAATGTGCAACACAAGAAGGACACTGCTTTACCTGTGTGTAATTGTTGTCCCCATTCAGCACGGTAGGATAACCTTTCATAAGTCTGTGAATGAAGCCCACTAGCCTGGCAGTCTGACTGCTTGACAGTGGATCCCAAACTTGCTCTGCCAACACTGCCAAAAAACACAAGCAAAAGAATATGTCCTTATATACACTTGCATACCTTTGGTTGACTTATTTAGACACATTTTAACTGCATCCCAGAGAAAAAAAAATCCACGACATGCTATAAGCGGCTGGGTGGGGGTCACTACCTGATAATTTGGATAGGATGACCTTCTCTACTATAGCGGGCAGTAAGCCGATATCTCCATCTCCTTTCTGCAACATGCTGTTCTCCTCAAAACCATAAAACAGCAGCGACTCAAACCAGAGCATGTACTCAAAGTTTGGACACTGTGCCTGCACAAAGGATTATAACAAAAAAACAAGTTTTAGAATAAATGGTTGGATTTTTATCTTCCAAAACAGGAAAATATCACACAAAAGACCAACCTCGAGCGGGTTCCATGTAATAAGCTGCAGACGGACTAAAGGGCTGAAGAGCTTGGGCAAACAGAGGCCGATGTAAGCATCTCTGTAGCAGTCAGGATACTCTCTCCTCCACACTTCAAAGTGAGATTTGATGAAGTCGAGGGAACAGAAGTCCTCCACCACATCTTCAAACACTTTCTTACATTCCCTGTTAATCCGATCTGGATGAGACAGAAGGCTTTAGTCAGACATGAGTTATAGATCGTCCAATAAATGACTCACATGTATGTCGATATCTGAACACTCATTTTTCTTCTCACAATGTTGACATTTTAACATACCTCTCTCCAGGTTGAAGCTGGTGATATCTGTCGAGGTTTCCTCATCATCAGACGACAATCCTTCTTTATGCTCTACTTTCTTTTGCTCTCTAGCTTGTCGTCGCCGTGTTCTGTATCCACACAGAAACGGAAAAAGCAGATTAAAAACAAGAGCTGTTAAAGTCTGTTTTGAGGTGTGGCACCAATCCAACTTTCTAAAAACTTCTCTCATGGCAAACCTATGCTTTAATGTAGTAATATGCTGCAGACTTCATGCTTTTAAATGAAACATATTTTGTTCATTGTTGTTGATGGAACAACCAGACAACATAAATGCATTTAGACTAAGGAACAAAAGAAGCGCTGCTGAGGGAGTGAGCTTCATACCGTCTCGCTTCTCTTTCCGCTATCCTCCTCTGACGACTGTGCTCCTGGTAGGCTGCACGGTCTCGGCCAAAAGAGTCCATACTAGGAGCCATGACAGCTTTATCTGCAAGAGACAGAATCAATGTTAAAACCAGTACGGAGAAGCCAAAACAACCATTAAACTCATTCTGAGAGGTCAGCATCTTACGTGTTAAAATAACGCTCTCTAAGTAAAAACAGTCAAAAACATATAAACTGTTTGATATAGAGAGAGCTTTGAAGAAAACAAAACAAAACAACTCAATGTAACTATCAGAAAGACATTTCTGTTACAAACGTTTTTGGGATCATTCATTTTCTAGTCACTTACCTGGCTGCAACTCCAGACTTGTTACAGTGAAAGTGACAGATGACAAGTCACTAACGGGTCATTTCTGTCACCTTTAGGAGCTCATTATTTGAGCCAAGCTGCAAACACCCAGCTGACTTTGAGACTCAGCAGCTCAAACAGCTGTTCCAATAAAACACTTCCCGTGTGCATACATGACCACTCACACACTCACGTCATTTAACCTTAACTAAAATTATGGGGGAAATCTGTAACGGGGTAATGCGGTGCAAGAATATAAATCACGCGTGGGCACAGACATACACACACGCACATACACACACACACATCCGCATCGAGAACTGACAAGGCTGTTCAAATAAATCATAAAAACCTTCAAGATGGACTGACTTGAAAGGCTTGCAAACTCCGACGATTCATCTTTAATATCATCCTGTCTTCTCTGGACAAGTCGTGAGGCCCGTTGCCTTAGTAACTGGTGCATGGCAGCCTCCAGCTCCAGGACAGCAGGCACCTGAAAGATATGACGCCTTTTGTGACCTCTGACCCAACAACAGTGGGACTCCGAGTCACTGGGGTGTCTTGCTAGAGGAATAAAAGGATCATGAAGGACAATACAACACTGGAAGCAAACCATCGCCGGTGTCCAACAAAAACTTGGTTCGTCTCTAAAATGTTTTATTTCCATGAAAGAAAACTCAAATGTTATGGACATAAGTCTAACTGATGATTAAAGTTGAGAAATGTGACAAACCAAGTTAAACATAGTTAAATGGCTTGCAGTGGGATTGCACCGGAGTAAAACGATCTTTTCACTCAACACTGACAATACACAATCTAGATCCAATCAGGTTTACACCATGTTAAAGAAATCCATACTAGGTCATGCAAAAACAGTTAGGGGTGCATTAATCACAATGTCTGTACACTGATTTGTTAAGAAAACAGGTTGCAAGCTGGTAGACTAGTTCTCTGCTCGACCCTCAAAGTCAAAAGGTCTGCTGCTGCAATATTAAGCCCGGATTATTCTTTACATGCATGGAACTAAACGGCACAAAAAAAAAAAAAAATATCTTGCCTTTGGGGTGTCAAATGTTCTTTTGGGATTGGACACATTATTTTACTTGACTATGTCGCTATAACGGATTGTTTTTAAGTTCAAGTCCATCTGAAAAGTTTGACTAAACCTACGGTATGACCAGTACGAAGAGAATGTACTTTAAATACCTGAAAATGTTAACTATTCAATAGTCAAGAACATTTTCTTTGTGTAAATAAAATCATTTAAAAAATGATGTAAGTAAATAGAAGTTACATTTGTGAGTAAAAACAACAAAGCTGTAAAGTAGCTGTGTGGGTACATTGAGATAAGTCCTGGTGACAGATTGACCATCACACAGGTGTGTATGCTTTCTACACCAGTCAAAACAGCAGGATCTTGTTCAAATAAAATGAAAGAGCCGCTAGAGACAACAGCATTTTTTGTTAAATGATTTGCCACTAAAGCTTTTTTGTTTTATTACCCCTGTTTACTCTTAAGCTTGTCCTCTAAAAAATTCACATTAAACTCTCAGGGCACAGACACAAAACAGCAGACAGCTAATCAGACCGGATATAAATTCTCCCTTACCTTTTCACTGAAACACTCAAGCAAGTCTCCAACATACCCTCGCATCTCTTGCAAGAATTTATATTGCTCTGCATTGTCATTGGATGAACCCTCCAGCTGCTGTATGGTACTCTCAGAGGCAGCAAGGTCTTCCCTGATCTGTTTGTAGTGCTTGGCATTTGTGTTGTGGCCTGCATGCATCTGGGTGAGCCTACAGACACACGACATAAAAGGAAACAAAGGGTGAATTAAATGAGATGAAGAAATATTCTCCCATTTTAACAACTACAAATAAATTGTTTAATTTGCTGGAAACACAAATTGGTGTCGGTAGATGTACCATAATAACAATCATTAATAAGGAGACACATTTAGCCTCTCTTGCCCTTAGATGTGCCGGTAAACAATGCCATCTCCTCAAGACTGAAGTGTGCTGAGATGCCAGCAGCTGTGCTAAGGACTCAGACTTTAGACATTACGGCAGTCTTCAACCAAACCTACCTGTCCTGCAGGCGTTTCTTTACCATATCAATGGAAACTGGGACCAGATCACAAATAGGGGTCCCGTAGTGTACAGAGCCACTGTCAGAGTGGCCAGGGAGCTTGGCAGTCTGTGGCGCCACTGTACTGTAGGTGAAAGGTATGCTGTAAGAGGAACCATAAGGTTGGGCTTCGTAGCTGTTCTGGTAGTAGACTGTATTGTCCTCTGGTTGGCTGCTTTGAACCTAATAAGAAAGACATTAGAAATGCTGTTGCAGAAAGATATAGGTACAAATTTACAGAAGAATTAAATGAAGACAAAACCTTTTATAGCTTATCAGAGATGCAGTCAAGCCTTACCTGGGGTATGCTAATTCCTTTCCTAATCTGTTCCTGCTCCCAGCGGGCCACCTCTTCATCCTGACCTGCATCCATAGCCTCATCATCACTACCCTCGATACCTGTGCACACATAAAGGAGAAGTTTCCGCCTTAGAGAAACCTGACGAAGAACAGTAATATAATCAATGCACAGTCAGAGTGACATCTGTCACTCTGACTGTGCATACACAAGTATTTCACTAAAACTACATTTCTGCCTCCTATTTTCTGGAAAGAAAAAAAAAAATCACATCAACACAGCATTTTTTACACACACACACACACACCAAAAGAGTCGGTTCAAATGGAACACAGACATGACTGAAATGCTGTTAGGAAGATGACAAATTAGAAAGTCATGATCTCGGCCCTGAAGACATGAGGGCCAATTAGGAACTTGGGGAAAAAAAAAAAGACTGATTCAGCAAATACAAAGTACATTATAGATAGCATTTTCTGTAATAAAGCAGTTTTCTTTTGTTTTTAAAATACAGTTTGTGGCTAACTGCATTTATAAACAAACTTAAAAACATCCCATTAGCAGTGTCAGCACAAGCTTCGCTGTCTGCAGTTGCCATGTAAACAAAGGAGTTGACATGCATATCACAATGCAAACCATACAGATGGTGGCGTACAATCGGAAGATATACATAAAAACTGGTTTATAGTAACCAAAACCATTTTAATATGTGGATAAAAGATCCAAACTCTGTGGTTGTCAAAATACACATGAACACACACAGTACCTATCTCCTCAGCTATCTTCTGCCTCTGAGTTTTGTTCTTTACTCCACTGAAGCGAATCCTTTTCTCGTCCTCATCTTCATCATCGCTGCCATCTTGGTCATCTCGTGTCAGACGCTTTTTGGGTGTTTCTGTCTCAACCAGGGGGGCATCCCCCCCAAGCTCTCTTGCCATTTGTCGGCGTTTCCTGGCAGCATGGATAAAAGCTGCATCTGGAATCTCCCCTGGTGTAGAGACACAGGTTTTAGGCTGTGCATGTAATACTGACACACACATGTGGTTTTAATCATTTTTAGAATTTAATAAGAAAGATAAACGACAACAAAAGATTACATGAATTTCCAAAAAAAAAAAAATTCTGGGAACAAAAGAGTCATGAAGACAGGGTTTATATTCTGGGGTAGTTTGGAGTGACAACACTGAAATCATGTCAGCACTGTACCTGGTTTTAAGGTGGTGAGGGAAGAGAGTGTGTTGAACGAGGATGCCATGCTGTTGCCCCTGGATGCTTGACTGTGTGGTAGACCACCATGACTCCGTCCCTCCTCATCCTGTTCTTCAGCACTGTCTACTTCCATCTCCCCTTCCCCTTGTTCACTGCTAGCTCTGCTAGTTACTTCTTCCTTTATGTGGACAGCAGGCTGAAATGAAGTATCTGGGGAAAAGAGATAGCAGATGTGAACTGAGCTTGGATCTGTATTGCAAGTTAAATATTAAGGCAAATCTACTCAAACAGGTCACATTTTGAGCATTTTAACTAAAGTCTTCTTCCAACATTCCCTCAATCACTTCTAAACCAAGCTTCTTTAATGACTGATCATTCACCTATACTACAAGCATACCTTGTCAGTTCTATGATGTGACCTGAGAAAATGTCTTCCACACAAGGATATAAACTATAATGTTATGTGTAAGTTACATGATATAAGAGATATCCTTATTTCAGGAAGAAGAGTGGCATTACCTTGTGAGCAAATGAATTTTTGGCACCCTTTCTTTAGGTATAAAGAAAGGAATTAAGCACTTACATCACACTTTATCTACAGGTTTTACGTATACTTCTAAAGAAAAAGTCTGGTGCCAAAATTTAGCTCTTAGACGATTCAAATTCATCACCAAACTCATCTAGAAATCCTACAGAATATAATCTTACCACAGTGGGGGCTGTGACAGCTGATGTAAGAAACTCACCTGATTTGATTTCCTGTTTGACATTTCCAGATCTCTCCAAGTCCTCTTTATACTCTTTCTTCAGCTGCTTAACAATCTTCTTGCTATGATTGGACTTCTTCACTCTGAACACTTCGGATCCCTCTGTTTATGTAACAAGAATCAGGTGAGTCTGATATACCTATATATACAGTATCTTTAAACTTACACAACAGAGCTGTTTTGTAGTTTAATAACATATAAGACAGATTATACATGCATCATAGTCTACTGGAGCAAGAAAGAATTTCAATTTTTAGCCTGTCATGGTCACACTATTTTATTAACTGGCTAGCCAACTTAGCATTGCTTTAGCTTCTTCATACCTTCTTCATCGTCGAAACTCAGCAGACTTGCTTTCGTCGGTGGAGGCACAGGCACCGTATCTTTGCTCTTCTTTTCTTTCTTGACTGACCTCACATTGTTGTTAGCCAAGAACCCGTTACTGTAGCCGCTGTCAATGCTGCTTAGTGCTCCGGTAGAGTTATTTGTCTCCATAAACGGGATTTCCATGATAGGCCCAAATGATGTGGGCGCCAGCGAAAGCGACTGGCTCTCATCGTGCTCATCTTCGTCGGACTCATTCCTCCGTCGAAAATTAGCACGTTTCCCTTTTTTAAACATTATACCTGCCTGTCAAATAGAACAGTGTAGAAAAAAAGGGTTGGACAATAAAAACTTGCTAGCGTTGATGGATATTAGAAGCACACAGCATGTCAGCCATTTTCTTGCAGAGGCAATGGGTACTGACCACGTCTTCTTCGTGTCCAAATGTGAATTGGAACATTTGTATCGTCGACACAATACCGCCCTCAGCTGGTCAAAATGTGTGCAGACCTCACGCCAACGATTATCCTGAAGTTGGTGTTAGAATAATGTGTTACATGTGGTAAATGAGAAAAAAAAAAAGTCAGAAATAGACCTTTTTGCCAAGTAAGTTTGCACTTTCAAAGAATTTGTCTTGGAGTAAAAAAAAACAAAAAACAAAAGCTAAAAAAAAGAGAACAGTTTTACGTGAGCTTTTATAGCAGGGAAGTGTCAGTTGTGAGTTGGAGCTTATTGAATGAACAGCGGATGGGAAGACTTCTGACTCTTTGATGAATTACATCTTTGAAGTTGTTTCAATTGTGCTTCATATTTTCTTATATTTATATAGTTTTTTTTTTTTTTTTTTTTTTTTTTTTTAAAGATTTTAAGGTTCTTTTAGTGGTTTATAAATGTCTTCATGGTCTTGGGCCTTCTTATTTATCTGACCTGCTTTTAAAGTCCCTGTCTGGTGGGTCGGGATCCAGCGCTGCAGCCTTACAGTTGTGGCGTGGGTCCTGTCTGCCTGGACCTGGATGGCCCCCACGGTGACGGCCTGGGTGGTCGGTGGGGGTAATGTGTAGATGCACCCTGAGGATATCGTTTCCTTATCTGGTGCACATGTACCTGGCCATTCGTCTTCTTTTAACTGTTATAGGGGCTAATAGGGCACGGGTGAGGGTGGTTGTGGGTGGGTGTAAGGGGACTTTGCATGTATGTGTGTGTGTGTGTGTGTTTTATCTATTTAATGTAAATTGTTTTATTATGTGAAGCACTTTGTATTGTTTTTTTAAGCACAAAAAGTGCTATAGAAATAAAGTTTGAAAGTATGACATTTTGTTTTTAGAATAAGGTGGTTAACCAAGAATGTTTCTCTCTGTCAATTAAGTCGACTCATATGGTAACTAGGGCTAACTACGAGGGCCAGCCCAGCCTTTATGGGATCTAAGTAGAATTTGATTCAGGGGCCCCAAAACACCTCAGCCTGACTGATGCTTACATATTACTGGTATTTGTCTTTTGGCAACAATTACATGGATGAATGAAGTGTAAGCATTACTGTGTGAACATAAAAAGAATACAAAAGATAAAATAAGTCAGAAATGTAAGGTTAAGCAGTTGAAGTGCAATGTTTCTGAGAGATTAAAGCGAGCACTTCAACTAAGACATAATTAAAATGATGTATTTGCACTTGAATGGATCAGTCATCTTCTTTATCAGCAAAATAATAAAGTCATATGATTTTATTTAAATTAAGTATAATTTAATCATTTTAGATTATGTCTGAGAGCATCCTGGAAACAAATACAAAAAGTTCTGGAAGCTGTAAGATAAGTTAAACATATAGTTGACCGTTTAAATATGGCTTTAAATATGACTACACACATAGATTAGATAGATAGATAGATAGATAGATAGACAGATAGATAGATAGATAGATAGATAGATAGATAGATAGATAGATAGATAGATAGATAGATAGATAGATAGATAGATAGATAGATAGATAGATAGATAGATAGACAGATAGATAGATAGATAGATAGATAGATAGATAGATAGATAGATAACATACAGCTTGGTCTCATCCTAAAATGTTTTTCATTGAAAAAAATCAATGATCATTCCCATCTTTTTATATTTGAGCTCTTTCCCACATGACTTACCAACAGTTTTTAATTTTATTTTCAATCAATCTGAATGAAAGGAAAGATTCAGATTGATACCTCGGAAATTGCATCTGATTGCCACAGTATGGATGGTGGCATGTTAAACAGCCTGGACAATGAGCACTGAGAGTAGCACGTGTTGGTCCTAATAGGAATAGATGATAAGTATTCCAGACTTTGACAATGCTCAGTTCCTTTAATAAATGCCAGACATGTGAGCTGTCGTCAACGTGAGTCATTACAGAGCCATTACAGCGATTCAGCGTAGTCCAAGCTGTTGCAGTGATAATAACTGCTGAAATTAAAGTGTCACCACAGATGAAGCTGGAGTGATATGTGGTGATTAATTAACAACAAGATGACCCTTTGCCATGAAGATGATAATTAGAGATAAATATCTCCCTGTGAAGGATAGCATTTCAGTTTTAGGCCTGTGTTTTTCTGCATCACTGGAGGCTAAAATGTGTTCTTATCTTGCTGTTATGTTGTAAGAAGTAAAGTAGTAGATGCTGCCTATGAATCTAGGCTAGTTTAAAGGATGTGCCTGATTACTATCTGATAACAATATATTGTTTAAAGATATAATGTAAATATGATAAGAGCTGAACCTATTATTTAATTTTCAGCTGAATATGCTTTAAACAAACAAGCACTCATGGATGTACAGGCTATCTGGGAATAAAGCAATATAGTTTCCAGGTTTCTAGTCTAGTCCTGCTGTTGTGCCATTTCCTGTTATTTTGTATAGTCTGACCTCTTATGTAATCTCTTTACTTCCCTTTTCCCACATCCAGTTGTTTTTTTTTGTCACACCTGCTTCTAGTTTTTCCAGTTAGTTCCCATTAAAGCTCCTGTTTTGTCCTTTGCTAGTTCATAGTCTTCTTATCATGTCAGTCCTGGTTGTTACTGGTCATGTTTGTCATAAGGTATTTTTCTTGTTTTCAGTAAATATAGATCTTTTCCGAGTTTGATCTTCTGTAAAGTTTGATATCTGTTGGAGTAGCACCTTTGTTTCCTCTTTCAGTAAACTTTGGTTAATGTCACCTGCTAGCTTCTCACCACATCCCAGCATTTGGGTCCTACATCCTAATCTCCTGCTGTTTTCATCCATGATTACAGCAAGTCTACAGTTTTCAGTAACACAAATATTTTAAAACTTGTATTGTGCCCTTAAAAAGTAACCTCAATTTGGATTTATCCTTTTTATTCAGCTGTACAAGTGATTCCTGGAAGTTCAAATCCATTAACATGTGTGCTGGTGAACTAATAGGATTAAACTGGTGGATGAATGAACCAGTTGCATCAGAAGAGAGATGAACAGGTTTTGGTCTTGGAATAAAGGCAGAATATAACCAAAAGTGGACTGATGGTTCTTCTTTGTTTTAACTAAGCATAAAACTCAGCCATAAAAACACTTGGGGGCACTGTAGCTCCTTGCAGAAGAAGAACTGTGCCTTATTTGTGTCCAAGGCAGCTCATAGTTCACACGTGTATAAATGCTAATGAAATACGATGACATTTCCTGATCCAGAGAATGTTTCTGAAACAAGCCAGGATGAATATAGATTACATCAATACTGGCTACTCAAAGGTTCATAAGGCTCATCAAATCTTTCCTCTCATTTTTAAATGGAAGCTGTTGCTATGTGACTGTTTTGGGTGATTGTTTGCGTGAGAAAAGATGCAATTTAAGTCATGACATTCATCATACCTCATTTAGTTGTTTGTGTTTGCAGAGGGGACTTGATTAAAGGTAGCAGAGTGGGTCTGTTTTCTTTAAGTAGTACAGCATGGAGGCATGTTAAATCGCTCCCTGCAGGATGTAGTAACTGTAAAGGCAAAGTTATTGGAGCCATGGTTTTATTTGCACAAACATCAAGGTTGAATAACAGAGCTTATTAAATACATACTGTGTCAAAAGGTACCAGTGGTGCAATGACAGCAGAAACAGAGGTGCTGCAATGGAAATACAACACTTCTACATTGTACTGAGAATACAATCATGTCAACTCTATGTGCTCTTTATATCATGAAAGCAATTGTATTTCAGTAATAGTGGGAGCCAGTAATATTTTTCTTTCTGTTGCATAGGGCAAGCAATCCAGACACACATCCAGCAGAGCAGATCCAAACTGTTATACTACCATCATCTTGTGGTGTGTTGCTTTTTGCATATCTTCTCATTTAAACTAAAAAAGTTCTATTTCCGTAATGTTCTGAGCTCAAAATACACGTACATGTCCACGTAAAAAGCAACAAAGTCTGTTTTAGAGGGCACTGCTCCATGGTGACCATTGTAACTAAAGCCTTTGGTTGCTTGGAAGCTACTTTGGGTTCTTATCAAGTCAGACGATTACAATACTTGCTTTTGATAGCAAGCCTTGTTGCCGACAAAGGCAACAATGCTCATTATTTTCTTCATTTCTACACAATCTGCTTGGTTGTGAGTTAGTGGAGTTTAAACTCTTCTGAGTTGGCCTTTTTCATCCAATGAGGAAAAACCTAATATTCTTCTTTGTTCATGTCATGATACATGTCAGCACATGAAGAAGTGTAAGCATGTCATCTATTGCTTTGATTGCTTTGATTAAATCCTTTTCTTTAAATAAAACAGGGCTCTGCTTCACACTTCACACAATTCAACTGATTGACACATCTGATTCTATTCCAAAAGCATAATTACACTGCCTGCCACCTTTACTTTTGATTATTTCACACATTTACTGTCTTTCCATAAGCTTCACTAATGTCACAAAGTGTACTTCCATCCAAGTTTACAATATATATATATATATATATATATTTTTTTTTTTTTTTTTTTTTTTTATTTTTTTTATTTATTTTATTTATTTTTTTTTTTATCAAGATCTTGTATTGATGATGCAAGTCCAACCACCACACAGAGCCTCCTACAGAACATCCCAATATTTTGCAATGGGGTTCAGGTCTGGACTCTGTGGTGCCAATCCATGTGTGAAAATGATGTCTTACGCTCCCTGAACCACTCAGAATATAAGAGCCCGATGAATTCTGACATTTTCATCTTGCAATACGCCTGTGCAATCAGGGAAGAAGAAATCCATTGATGGAATAAGCTGGTCATTCAGCATATTCAGGTAGTCAGCTGACCTCCTTCTTTGAGTATGTAATGTTGCTGAACCTATACCTGCCCAACTGCAGCAACCCCAGATCACAGTACTACCTCCACAGTCTTTTACAATAGGTAGTAGACATAATGGATGAATCACCTTTTATGCCTTTTTTCGTACAGTGATCAGCCCATCACCCTGGAACAGAGTAAATATGGACTCATCACATGACTGCTGGCCCAGAGTCCAGTCTTTATGCTCCCTTGCAAATTGGAGCCTTTTGTTTTGGTTAGCCTCAGATTAGTGATTTTCTTACAGCTGCACAATTGTTTAATTCCCTTCACTTTGCTCATGTAAAAAAAATTCTTACTTTCGATTTGAAACATAGAACTGAGTTCTACTGTTTCTTTGTTTTTGCTATCTGATTTCACCAAATGATTAAGTGATCGCCAATCACCATCATTCAAGATGTTTTTCCCATCACATTCATTCCTGGGAGACAAATTCACTACCCTCCAGCTTTTAACAATGCATTCGGCAGTTCTTGACCCAGATTTAGTAGCTTCTGCAGTCTTCTTAAATGTTATCTCTATTTTATGCTTGATTTGGACTTTTAGGAATAAATATTAAAAACTGATTGAAATGTGCCTTTGAAACAAGGGTGTGTCCAGAATAAAGGCTGATGGATCACAAATGAACACAATCCAGACAAACAAGCAAGCCCATTATATGGTAGAAACTATTTTCAAAATGGTTTAAAGGTGTCTCGGCCAATGCAGCCTGGTGTTATGGTCTGGCTATTGTGCGTGGACAAAGTCAGTTCATGTGTGTGTGTGTGGTAGTCCTTGTACATATCTCCTCTGCCTTCCTTGGCTGCTCATGTCATAGGGCTGCGTTTACTGTGTCTGACAGTGTGAGTTGATTATGTCAGTGTTTGTCTTTGCTGCTCCCACAGTTGTGAATACCGCAGTGACCTCCAACTGCCTCCTTCAAGCATTACAATAAAAGTTGACATTACATTTCATGCTTCTTTGCAGCTTTTCCTCACCGTTCCCTTTAGTTGTCACCCCTTCGCCTTCCCTTTTCTAGTTTTTACTTTCCCATCTTCTTCATGTAGCATTTTGTATGCGTGTGTGCTGTGCTTTAGGAGTAAAGATATAAACACCTGGCATCAGACTTTATAAAAATAAAAAAAAACAACAAAAAAACAAAGCTTTTTCAGCAGCAGTACCTCTTCTTTCCTTTAAACTTTCACATTTTTTATGTATCATTACCATCTAATTTTGCACAAACTCTTTAATGTTTGGCAAAGTCTGCTCCTCTTCTGGAAAATGATGTCTACTTTGGTCTTAGTATCAGATTTCTGGGAAGGATTTAAGAAAACTAGAAGACTTTAATATGTAGCCTCTGCAAAAGGGAGAAATATCAGCCTCCCGTGAGACCTTACAGGGAAACTTTCTCTACAGCACCTGTGAATGATGCAGATGGAGTCTAAAGTGGAGAAACGGGCTGGAGGAGATGATGTGCCTGATTAAAGAGAACACAGAGAGGAAATGATGTTTAAACTCACTTTGAAGCCTTAAACTAGTAAATAAATGATATGCTCAAGAAGACTCAAGGAATGGCTGCAGTTCCTACACCTGAGGCTCAATGCTTAAATATTCATTTCCTGTCAAAGTCACACATGCACTTGGGAAGTACGTGTATAGCTTTTAGGAGTGGCTGTGTGTGTCTTACAGAGGCAATGTTGAATTAAGAAATATGTGTTGCTCCTCACGTAGATGAGATGCGGATAAAATAAGCAAATTCAGAATTTATTTTCCTCATAATCATCCTCACAAACGTCTCCAGCGCGCTCATCGGTGGACAGGACACTGGAGAAGATGCAAAAGCCCTCAGTGCTTTTATCAGCTCTCCTACTTTTCTTTCATCCCTGCAATGTCTGCAATGGTCCTGAGATTAGTGCTGAATGCTTTTGCTAAACTTCTCATTTGGCAGAAAGAGGGAAGGTTGATGAGACATTTTGTCTTTTTTTCTGTTAAAGGAATCACTGTAGTATTAGTGTAGTAGTATGTGATTGTATGCAGTTGGGTTCAATCTACACTTGCATTTGAAGGTGTTTCAATCTTATATCGATAAAAAAACCACCAAACATTGTTGACTTTTGATGACTGTAGACGTTAGAACTGAATCCAGTCCTGCTACTGACAAGCCATGGAACCTGAAACAGCACAAATCATCTTGACATCAATCAAACTCATTTTACGCACTTTAAAACAACTGCTTGACTGGAGTTTGCCACTGTCTTTTTTTTATTATTCACCCTTCACCTGTGTCTGCTGATTAATCGTTGCATCTGACGCCTCATTAGACCTTCTCCTTTAAAACAGCTTGACTTTGTATCGACTTTTTCTCCCCCTCACTCAGCTCTTCATTTTACGTTTCTCCTATTTGACTCTATTCTCGGCGCAAGTTTCAGACAGTCCTTCAGGGGCTTTTTCTTCTGTCAGCCTGAGTACAGATATTTCAGCACCTTGATTTCGGGGTAATTGCATAAGGATAAATGATGACTCTCCCTGAATGCATTTTCCTCTTCCGTTCCGTCAACCCATCAGGAATAGGACCTGAGGCACAGTAATCAGTCACTACTACTCTGGAGAAAGGCATTAGAATCTCCCTAAAGTTTACGAGCGAGGCAAAAAGAGATTTTTTTCCCCTTTATTGCATAGTTATTATATAAGAATAACCTAAATGCATTTCCCCACTTTCTGTCAAGCCAAAAGGAAAAAGACCTGGGGCTCAATAATAAGTTGCCAGTGCTCTGCTGCAGAAGGAGTTACAGATATTCAAAAATGCACATATTACTTATGTATTTTTTTTTTTCTTAACATTTAACTTTCTGAATTCTGACAGGGACTGTGGCCTAGAATGCTAGCTTACTTTTAAGCACCATACTGTCACACTCCCACTAGAGAGTTGCCAAGGAAACCATAATTCACTCCCTGAAGCTGAGCAGTTCCACTGAAACAACTGGAGATTGCTCATAGGTACTTTGAAGGTAACAATTGTTTAACAATCATTTTAAAACTTGTCTTTTCACCATGACCACTGCTACTATACAGTGAAACAAAGTATGCTTTTAATACCCACCTCAGGACATCAATTAATCTTTGATGACAAAAGCACAAAACACTTCATAATTCACCCATAAGTCACAAAGGCTGCCATACCAATGGCAGTAAATTAAATGGAGCTAAAAGAAACAATAGCAATTTTAGAAATTGTAAATTAAGTGTGCTAATAATATCTTCTATGATACAGGTTTTTTTTCATTATCACACTGCAAAAAGGAAAGGACCCTTTATGTCACATCACTGAGCCATTACCTACAAGACATTATTTCAGAGAAAAATCATTGTAAATTTTTTTTAGCCTGAAGTAATACTGATCCATGTTATCCTCTGCATTCTGCTAATCACAGTAATTGTATTTATATTCATATATTATGAGTTGCAAGGTGTGGTGGTGAGGACTGTTATCAAGAGGCAGAGCCATACTCCAGTGCACCGAAAAATATGTTTTTGAGCAGTAAACAACATAGTATTAGTTAATTGTGTATAAAAAAAAAACCCACATATTGCAGTTAACATTTTATTCCCTTAATTTATTCTTTTTTAAAATTTTTTTATTTATTTTATTTTTTAAAATTTATTTATTTATTTATTTTTTAAAATTTTTTTATTTTTGACTCAATGACCCAAAATTGACCTTGCAGGGTAAAATACTGTTTTGTTTTTCATGATGTGAAGATAAACTTGGTACTCCTCTATGTCATGAGAAAATGAGAAAAAACTCTCATCCCCCTCCCACTGTTTGAAAAAAGGCAAGTGGAATCATAAAAACATAACACTGCAGGTATTAAACCTGCATCAGATGCGCCACATAACATGGAAATGAATCACACCCCGTTGTAATATGCTAACTGCAACAATCTTAATAATGAATATAATTTTTAAAATGATAAATCCTTTAGCCCTACTGGATGTCTGCCTGGTGTGATACATTTGGGCCTCTTACTCGGGCCCTCAAGCCCTGTACCTGTTCTGCTATGATTAGTGCCTGTGCTTTCCTTCAGTCCAGTCCTCTCTGGCCATTGGTAGTACATTTCCATTTCCACCACTTCAGCTACATTCTATGCAGTGGTTTTCCTCCAATGATGGATCCAACATTTGCCATGATGAAAAATTTCAGTCTGGATAAAAAAATAGACCTGTGGATTGATGAAGAGTTGAGGGATATGTACGAGGAAAGGGAATGGGTTAAAAAAAATTCTCTTTCCTGTAAAAACAGAGACAATTAGGCAGACTACTGTAAAATAAAAAATATGGTTACAAGTTGAAATGAAATAGGAAAAATGAAAAAAAGTTATCAAAATAAAATTTGAAGAGCAGAGGCATAATGGTGAAAGATTATAGAATTAAATTGGGTTTAGATACAGAACCTATTATCCTGCTGTTTCTGAGATGGATGGAATCTTTCTACCAGACGACATTGCAAAACACTTCTGTAACCACTTTGCAGACAAGGTAAAATTCAGGAATGAAATGAGCTCACATAGTAAGAGTTGTATATCTTTTCATGTAAAAAACCCCCATCTCTTTAATGCAAAACGGTGTAGCTTTTCTTTTCAGTGAATTAGAATTAATGCAGTGAAAAAAAAACCTTCAACAACCTAAATACTGATAAACTAGCAAGTGTTTGGATGGCAGATTACTTTAAGTTGCTTCTAATGTCATATCATTACCAATTTGTCAAATTTTATTTTGAGAAGAGTTGAAGAAGGGTTAAGTAAGGTCACGTAAAAAGACCAAATGATATGATATTTTTCACTTGATGACTCAAATTCTTATTATAAGCATGTATATGAAGTACATCATTCCATGTGCAGAGCTCTGACAGACATGACAGAGAAATGGTTGACATGTACAGTTAAAAAAAAAAAAAAAAAAAAAGGATTATATCCACAACACTTTTACTTTACTTTAGTGCAGAAATCATGCATAAAATAGGAGGACTGCAAAAATAAAATATCATAAAGATAAAAAGTCAAATAGTTTTGAAAGCGAGTGACTTTAAAAGAACAGCAGCAGGTTCTTCTCTTCTGCTCATATCTCAAGTAGAAAAACATGTGCATTATGATTGAACTGAGTTTCTGTCAAAAACAATTCATTTTGCTATCTGAAATCATACAATGAATGAAAAATGTCTTTTGAAAATGTATCTGGTATTCTTTAATGCTGCGCTGAAAGAATAATGGTGGATGAACTATAAGTTTGAAACCTGAATGAGGTTGTAGCAAGTTATCTGTTCTTTGGCTGGATGGAGAGGATATGTAATGACGGAGGAAATGAATGAAGGAAAGGTGGTACAGGATGAAATAGTGGTTGTGTCTGGGTTCTCTGGTAGTGATAGGGGAGTATATTTAAACAGGGATGTTTGCTGACAAAAATTAAGTAAAAAAAAGTAGTTAGGTTGTGATGAAGGTGACTGTGATCATTTACTATATATTTTAAGTGTATAATATTTGTTATTAATAACCCCCCCCCCCCCCCCCCCCCCCATAAACTTATGTAACATAGTGTGTCCTCCATCAAACTGATAAACAAGAATCACATGCACAGCAACTATACGATTTTAGTTAGGTGTGTATCTATTATAACGGACCTAAGTATCAACATCACTGCAACAACATTGAATAACACACACTGATCTGTCATGTGAACAGTAGTTGGCCTGGTTTTGCACCAGTCCAACTCAAGATGTATGCTTGATTTTAATTTGACACAGTGGAATGTTTTAATGAAGTTGGGACAAAATAAACATAAAGTGCATTTCAGCTAGTCCACTGGGAGACTATTACAGCACACATTCACAGTAAATTAAGTTGCAGGCCAACTCTGCCTGGTTAGAACAAATGGTGTATCAAAATATATGGGCACTTACTCATAGGGTGTCACACATACCCTCTAATGACAACATATACATCATGCAGACCCAATGGAAAACCTTGCTTGGTAGTAGAAACATAAAGTACCTGCATGGTCAGTGATGCATTTCATTACCACATTGTCACAGATGCTTCTTTTTGATCAGAGCATGAACAGGAAGCCACATGGTTGCACCAGAGATGCCACAAAAACGCTACGATGAAAAAGCAAACAAACAAAAGAAAAGCAACATCATTTTAAGTTGTCCCACTTTTTTTTAAAGCCATATATCATGATCTATAAGGACATTTCTTGGGGCTGAAGCTTTTTTATGGTATGTATTCATTTTTTAACTTAGTTAGACTTAGTTATTAGTTAGACTGTTTTACCCAATGAGTCACTTTCAGCTATGTATGACTAAAACAGCAGAGAAGGTTTGATATAGTTTTATTAGCTTTTGTGTGCGGTGACACAGGCAATGGTCATTAGATGTATTTTTAAGTCAGTGTAATGGTTTCCACTACAAATGCCTCTTTGTTTTTTCATGTAGTGCTGCCTGAGGACATAATGACAGCTATTTAGTCCATCCTAGACCTTGTCCAGGATTCTCTGAACTTTTAACAATAACACAAATGATGAAATCTCAATTTTTTTGTATTTTAGTGATGTAACTCTTATTCTGCAGGACAATTTGCCTGTGCAATCTTTCATAGAGCAAAACAAACTCTTTTAAATATTTATCTTTGGAAGTCTGAACCTTGCTGAGATCTTTCAGTACTTAGACATGTTATTGTGAGAAATTTCACTAAATTCTTTTTTCTCCCTTTTCTCCCCCCTTTTTAATTATCAAAAACGTTCAACTTTTGTAACTCCTTGCATCAAATTAAAAACAACCTGGCAATATGGGCAGACAAAAGTCATATTCAAGTGATATTTCAGGTCAATGCTGGGGATGAAAGGCTCCTCAGGGGACTTAAAATAAATTCAGAAAACAGGATATTCCCTCTCAGGCACACATCATCCAAGCTCAGCATGAGTAGAAACTCACTGCTACCCCAGCAGAAGGCCTCACATCAGGGCCTTGATTTAATCGCTGCCCAGCAAGGGGAGAAGCCAAGCAGGCAACAAAGCTGCCCTCCAGCCTGCCATACTCCTGCCATCAATGCTCCCAGTAGGTTGACCCAGGAGAGACCATCCCTTACCCTCCACCCTCCAACCAGCTTGTTTGAAGATGAGAGGAACTGAGTGTGAGGGAAGGGAGGGCTAGGAGGAGGAGAGGCACATGAAGCTTAGGTTGTTTTTCTTTGAACTGCTAATCACTGCATTTAAAGCTGACCTCGCTTCCTGTCTCTCTTTCTGTATTTGGCTCATTAAAATATGCACCCTGATAGTGGAATCAGATGGAGTTTACCACAAACCACTTCTTTAGTTTTATTCCAGTCCAACACAATACCTTCGTTTCTAGGGAAAAATACAAATTTAAGAAAAAAAAATCTGTATATTGGTACAAATAAAAAAAATAAGTTTAATAATTACTTCTATGCTAAGTTGCATTTTCATTAATCCTTCCCATAAGTAAGGATGAAATTATTCACTAAAGCTCAGCCATACTAAGGATCTGCCTAATAAGCTTGCAGGAAGATCAAGGCATCTGCACGTTTTGGATTATGTCATCCTCAAAGGCTCCAAAGGGGAAACACTAGTTGATTGAATTGGATAGAAAAAGGCAGCGACAGAGGCAAATCAGATTTTTGCAGGTTAATTTATGGATAAAAAAAAATAAATTAAAATACTCATTTGAACAAACATTTGTAAAAAGTCAATTTGTGAGGCTCTTGTAGGGAGCTTAAAAACCTTCTGCACTCTTCTTTATTGCAATTGAGCTGAAGCAGCCTCTGACTGAACATGCTTGATTGTGTGAGTATTTGGTTCTGTAGAGAATGTGTAGTGTTGTACATTATGTTGTGCATCTTTTGCACAACATAATGGACATTCTTGGAACGTACTTGATATGCCAAAATGGTGATTAAGACACTGACATATTACAAAATCCGGGATTTTGAAATTGAGGCTGAATGCATTTTTTAGCTCTTTAACAAGACGACATGAAGAAGAAGAAGAAGAAGAAATTTTATTTATATAGCACCTTTCACAGAAATAAAATCACAAAGTGCTTCACAGAGTGCAAAGGGGAACAGCAACAACACAAAAATAAACAAATGTACATTTGAAAAATCTGTATCTGTAGAAGACAGTCAACTAAAAGCTTGTCTAAATAAATACGTCTTCAGCTGCTTTTTGAAAGAATCAACAGTTTCAATCTCACGGAGGGAAAAAGGCAGGGCATTCCACAGTTTTGGAGCAACTGCCTGAAAGGACAAATCACCTCTGGTTTTAAAGCGGGTCTTTGGGACCATGAGGAGGTTTTGGCCCGAGGACCGAAGGGACCGACTGGAGCTGTAGGGTTGCAGCAACTCAGAGATGTACGAGGGGGCCTGGCCATGCAAAGCTCTGAACGTCAAGACCAAAATTTTAAAATCAATTCGGAATTTAATGGGGAGCCAGTGCAGAGAGTATAAAATTGGAGTAATGTGTGCGCGCCTACAAGATCCTGTTAAAAGCCACGCAGCAGCATTTAGAACCAACTGAAGACGATTTAAAGCAGATTTGTTAAAACAAGTAAAAAGGGAATTACAATAGTCCAAGCATGAATCACCAATTCAACAACAGACCTTGATAAAATTGGCCTCAGCTTTGCGATGTTTCTCAAATGATAAAAACAGTTTTTTTACCAAGAGTCTGGAATGGCTGTCAAGGGACAATGATTGATCAAACCAAACTCCAAGATTTCTTATGCTTGGCTGAACTAATGAAGCAAGAGAACCAAGATGGCCAGCAATTAAAGGAATTTTCTGCTCTGGGGCAATGATTAAAGTTTCAGTCTTTTGAGGATTTAGCTGAAGACAATTTTCCGTCAGCCACATCTTTACACTTGACAGACAATCCATTAACTCTGAAAGTGTATGCAACTCTGATTCCTTGAATGAAAAGTACAATTGGATATCATCAGCATAAAGATGATAGGACACATTTTTAAAAAGGCTGATGATTTTCTTCAGAGGGGTGATGTACAACAGAAACAAAATTGGGCCTAAAACCGACCCCTGAGGAACACCATACAGCAAAGGAGTAGCTTCAGACATAAAGTTATTCAAACACACAGAGAATGTCCTATCAGTCAAATAGGAGGACAACCACTTAAGGACAGTTCCAGAGATGCCAAACTCTTTGTTCAGTCTCTGAAGCAACAAGATGTGATCTACAGTATCGAATGCTGCAGACAAATCTAAAAGAATCAAAATAGAATATTCACCAGAGTCTGCAGCCATTCGGATGTCACTGGACACTTTAAGTAGGGCAGTCTCAGTAGAGTGCATCTTACGAAAGCCAGATTGAAATTTGTCCAACATGTCATTGGTGTATAGAAAAGTGGTCAGCTGCTCAGCCACCACCTTCTCCACAACTTTTGAAAGGAAGGGTAATTTAGATATGGGCCTAAAATTACCAGGCTCTGCAGGGTCCAAGTTGTGCTTTTTTAAAATGGGACTTATCACTGCCTGTTTAAAAAAGTTTGGAACAGACCCAGTGGAAAGTGAAATATTGATCAGTTCAACAACATGTGGGACAATAAGGTCAGTTACCTTATAAAACAAAGATGTTGGAATGACATCAAAAGGACAAGAAGAAGGTTTCATTTTCCCCAGCAATGCCAAAATGTCTACATGTGTCACATTAGAAAACACAGACCAAGAACAGACAGAAGAAGAGACACAAGTAGTGGTGACATCAGGAGGAGTCACATTTGTCCTGATGTCTTCCACTTTCTTGACAAAGTGCCTCAAAAATTTGTTACAATCATCAATACTGTAAACAGGCACTGATGGGGAGGAAGGCAAAACAATTTTATGGATTGTATCAAAGACAACCTTGGGGCTTCTCTTATTTGAATTCACAAGATTAACAAAATAAGTAGATCTCGCCTGTTTTATCATTTCATTAAGGGACACAATCAGCTCTTTTAGGTGCAATCTGTGTACCTCTAATTTTGTGGATTTCCACAGACGTTCCACCTTACGACAAGTTCTCCTAAATAAAGAAATGTCATCATTCAACCATGGCTGAGATGTTTTGAGAGAATTCATTTTGAGCTTTACAGGTGCTACCACATTCAGCACTGTCTCACAGTGGTCATTGAAGGCATTTACAAAAGTGTCTGCATCATTACCAACCCCCTCAAAACAGGGCTGAAATAATTCAGAAAAGTTTGCAACAACAATTTCATTTATAAAGCGCTTTTGATACACCACATTTTTAGTGCAAGTTTCCACTTTTAAAGACAAGTTAAAATACACACAACAATGATCAGACACAAGAATATCGACCACATTTAGGCAGTCAACCTCCAGGCCAAAGGAGAAGACTAAATCTAACGTATTTCCATTTTTATGTGTTGAGCCGGACACATGTTGCTTTAAAAGGAATGAGTCGGTAAGTGCTAAAAACTCAGATGCTACAGAACAAGATGAGTCATTTACATGGAAATTAAAATCCCCAAGAATCAATACTCTATCAAGTTTAATGATCAAGGATAAGAGTTCAGAAAAATCATTTAAAAACTCACGTGCAGGACCAGGAGGTCGGTAAATTAAAACACAATAAAAAGAGTCAGTGTTTCCAACCTTAGTCATTTGAAGCTCGAATGAGTTGAATGGATCCAGCTTCACTTCTCTGCATGGAAAGTAGTCCTTGTAGAGGAGCGCAAGTCCGCCTCCACGCCGTGCAATGCGCGGGGTCCCAAACACGGAGCAGTTCGGAGGGCACAGCTCATTCAAATGGATATATTCCTGTTCTCTCTGCCAGGTCTCCGTCAGGGCCATGAAATCAAGTTGCTCATTTGAAAATAAGTCACTTAGAAAGTACGCCTTGTTCGCTATGGAGCGCGAATTTAAAAGAGCAAAGCGAAGTGGTTTAGCGCGCTCCGCTGGAGATGCGCGCGGGCCGGCACGGTACATCCATGTAGAATGGGCAGAGTTCTCCACAGTGACAGCCCGCAAGACGCGCTCTCGAGGAGCATGAATCCGGGACGCACGAGCTGGAAAAGTGCAATCCGACTGCAGAAGGAGCGAGGATCCAAGCGCCGGCGGCGTGCGTGCTGACTCCCGGGCTAAACCCAGGACAGGGACATGCCGTAAGCAGCGCTGACCGATGACAGATCCGGACCCCACGGACCGGGACGGGTGGCCCCTCTGCTTCCTCCTTCTGGATTTTACCCCAGCCCGTGATCCTCGTTTCCTTCTCCTGCCACGGCGCTTTGCTACAAGCAGGTACTCGGAAGATGACGTGGCATATTCAAAAGGTGGAGGGAAAAACTTCTTATACCTATCCCAGGTAACGCACACATTCCTCATGTGTTCTTTAATGCAAAACAACGCATGGCGATCATAGCGGATGACAGCCGAGACACAGTTTTTAGTTGAAAGGCCTGATACAGCTAAATGCAGTGCAATCAATGCCAATAAACGGCAGAGCAGAGAGGCAGCAGACGCAAAGCCGGACACAGGCGCCATCTTACTCCTCGTTTACATCTTCTATTGCCCAGGTAAAAGAGCACGTTTGGTCATACTATGTTAGCTTGCCAACCTGTAGCCTAGTTAAAGCACTGATTTTCTGTATAATTTAGCCCGGTATGAGTTAAAGAGCAGTGTTATTTATGCTGCACAAGGTCTCCTGTTATGAGACCTGAGACCTCTTTTTAATCTTAATTATTTATCAGAATGTTCATAATTCATTCTTTTAACTGAACTTTTATTTAATATTTTCTTTTTTTTTTAAATCTCATTTTATCATTATTTTAGAGATGTGTGTTTTCTTATCCAGTTATAGACTTGCTTTTAAGCTGCACACCGTCATAACTTTACCCAAGTACGCTGTTTTTATGACCTTCCTTATATTTTATACCTGTTGCTTTTATTTGGTCCTATTGTTTAACATCTTTAACTCCAGCGTTTCTCTCATCGGGTTCCTTCTTGCCAGGGGCTATGTCTGCTCGGTCTGCAGGGTTGCTGCCATGGGAATCGCTCCTGTCGGTTTGTCTGGCTGTGGTGAAGACCTCAACCTGTCCTGACGCATGTTGTGCGTGTGTGTATGAGAGCATGTGAGAACAAGTGATATTATGATCAAGGGTGCCTTTTTAAAATCGTTAGTAGCTGTGTGTTTTTATGTAGCACTTTTAGCTGTTTTGTATGTGAAAAGTGTTCCATAAATTTTGATTAGATTCGATTTAAAGGCCAGTATTTTTACAACTGCACAAGGTCTCGTAATATGAAAATTGGATTCTTCTGTAATGGGGTGTAAGGTTAAATGTTACTGAGCACTGGGTAGCACTGATCCATGAGCACATGCCAGGGACATACTTGCAGATCTGCATCACACCTCCTCATATGGATGGGTGGGGTAAAAAGGTAAGTAAGGTAGAAGAACCCCTGAAATATAAAAGTGAAAAGACTGTGGAAAAGGTTGTGCCATATGAGATTGAACCAGTAACATGTCCTTAGAAACTTAGAGGTTTATTTTCATCCCCTTTCCTTCTACATTATAAGAACATTTTTCATAGGTATGAGTGGCAACTGTTGATATTTTCACATTGCAGCAAGAGTGGAAAGATCATCGGTAGGATGATGGAAGTGTTACCATTTAACAGAATTGAGAAATGGTAATCATGATGTTTTTCAGGCTTTATTCTGAAATTACTATGCACCAGCTTATCATGGACCAGCTGTAATATTCTCAGAATATGTTTGTCCAAATTGCGGCCCGTAGTGTTTCACGTTTCTATGGTGATCACATCACGTGATACAAAATGAAGCGTCTCTCTGCATCATATGGATATTCCTGTACCTGCCACGCATGTTATGTTCTGACGAGCTTCTCAGTAAATACTTAGTGCTAAAAGTCATACTGACTCGTTATTGTACGCACCATACAGTTATACGCCAATCACTGAGAAGAACATGGTGTCAGAGTAAACGGTGACTGAACGAAGATGGATTTTTCCGGCGTGCCTTCTCCTCACATGGACTGGGATGCTAAAAACTTGCCCGAGGCATGGCACAAGTTTAAGCTCCACGTTGATCTGATGTTTTCCGGACCGCTTAAAAAGAAAGGGGAAGAGGAAAAATGCAGCTACCTCTTTCTCTGGATCGGTGAAAAGGGTAGAGATATTTACAACACGTGGACGCTCTCGGAGGACGAAAGTAAGACACTAAAAGCTTATTACGACCGCTACGTGGCATATGTCGAGCCCAAAACCAACGCCATTTTTGCACGCTATGAATTCAATGAAAAGGTGCAAGCCCCGAATGAACCGTTTGAGCAGTTTATAACCGATCTGAGGCTACTTGTGAAAGACTGTAACTATGCTAATGTGGAGGAAATGATAAGAGACCGCATAGTCTTCGGAATCCATTCCTCAAGAGTACGTGAAAAGCTTTTAAGTGTCGGGTCTGATTTAACGTTGGACAAAGCAATAGACATCGCACGGTCTCACGAAATCGCCCAGGCTCAGCTCAAAACTTTCTCTGGGAACAGCAGCGAGCAGTCAGTGCATGCCCTCAGCCGACGACCACACAAAACAGACCAGTGGAAATCGCGCCATTACAGGGGAAACAGCAGCGCAGCTAGCCCTGCTAAAATGGATGGAGACAAAAGGCACCATGCAATGTTTGATTACTGCGGAAACAAAACACATACAGCCAAAGAGAATTGTCCAGCAAAAGGAAAGCAATGCAAAATATGCAAAATGGAACCACTTTGCAAAAGTGTGCCGCTCAAGGCAAAGGAAAGCAGTACATACAGTAAGTGAAAATGAACCAGACAAGTACACAGATGGTGAAGATTTGTTTATTGATGCAGTGACACAAGGAAATGACTGTAATGATGAACAAGCTTTTGCAAATATTAATGTTGGCCCAAACAAAAATACAGTCAGCTTCAAACTTGACACAGGTGCTTCAGCTAATGTCAAGCGTCTTCAGTGAGTTAGGAATACAACATACCCTACAACCGTCATCTCGCCCACTCTATGGCTATGGAGGAGAGCCACTAGCAGTAAAAGGCAAATGCAGTGTTGAGTGCCAGTACAAGGACATTAAACTACCGCTAAAGATCCATGTTGTCGACACATTAGCACCACCAGTGTTTGGACTCAAAGCATGCCTTGATTTCGAACTGATAAAACTGATCCTCTCTGTGTCTAACCCTCCTGGCACATCAGCAATGGATGAGTTTGCTGATGTTTTTAAAGGAATAGGACTGTTTTCTGGTGAATGCACCCTTCATGTTGACCCAAATGCTGTACCAGTTATACACCCACCAAGGCGTGTTCCCCTTGCATTGCGTGACCGTCTAAAAGATGAGCTGAAAAATATGGAAAAACAGCAGATCATCACCAAAGTCACTGAGCCAACTGAATGGGTCAATTCGATGGTGGCCACTGAAAAGCCACGCACAGGCAAGCTCAGGGTCTGCTTAGATCCAAAGGATCTCAACGAGGTGATCAAGCGACCACATTACCCATTACCAACGCTTGAGGACATCACATCCAAGTTGGCAGGAGCCCGCTACTTCAGTGTCTTGGACGCGAGGTCAGGATATTGGGCAATCAAGCTAACTGAGGAGTCTTCAAAGCTAACAACATTCAACACAGTGTTTGGAAGGTACAGATATCTCCACCTCCCATTTGGACTAAAGTCCTCACAAGATGAGTTCCAACGCAAAATGGATGAGACTTATGAAGGGCTGGATGGCGTAACAGCCATAGTTGATGATGTTCTCATCTACGGGAAAAGCAAAGAGGAACATGACAAAAACCTAAGGGCAATGCTGCTACACTCCAGAGAGTGTGGCGTCAAACTCAACCCTGACAAGAGTACCATCTACGCAACAGAAGTACGCTACTTTGGACATGTGATCTCCAAGGATGGCATTAAGCCTGACCCTGAAAAGATAAAAGCAGTCCATCACATGGAGCCACCGAAGGACAAGAACGAGCTGGAAACCATTCTTGGCATGATCAACTACCTATCAAAGTTTGCCCCGAGGCTCTCAGATTTAAATGCCCCTTTACGTCAACTACTAAAACAGTCCAGCGAGTTCATCTGGGATGCTCAGCATGACAGGGCATTTGCGCAAATAAAGGAACTGATCACAAGAGAGCCTGGCCCAGTCCTTGCATATTATGACCCCAACAAGGAGCTCAGACTCCAAGTCAATGCATCCAAGTACGGTCTAGGTGCAACCCTGTTGCAGGAGGGCAAGCCTATTGGGTACGCATCAAGATCACTCACAGACAGTGAAATCAATTACGCGCAGATTGAAAAAGAGATGTACGCCATTTTGTTTGGATGTAGGCGGTTCCATCAGTATGCGTATGGTCGTCACATTATTGTGGAGAGTGACCACAAACCCCTTGAATCAATCCTCAAAAAGCCCCTCACTGCTGCACCTCCATGCTTGCAGAGGATGATCCTCCAGCTGCAAAAGTATGACTTCATTGTCACCCACAAGCCTGGTATTAGCATTCCCCTTGCCGATGCTCTGTCCCGGAAGTCCCTGCCTGATCTGGACACCAGCCTCAGCGAAGGGATGGACTTGCAGGTACACACAGTGTACAGCAGCCTGCCGGTCAGTGACACAAAACTGAAACAAATACAGACAGAGACTGAGAAAGACCCACAGCTCACACTCCTACGCAGAACAATTGAGAATGGGTGGCCGGAAGATAGGAAACAATGCCCACAGAGCATATCTGTGTATTGGAATTATCGTGATGAGCTCTCTCAAATGAGCAATATCATCTTCAAGGGTGAGAAGATAGTCGTGCCACACACACTACGCTCAGAAATGGTAACTCGGATCCATACAGGTCATATGGGCATGGAAAAGTGTAAGCAGCGAGCTTGCGACATCTTATTCTGGCCTGGAATGAACCAGCAAATTGAGGACCTGGTTGGGAAATGCCCAGTTTGTTTGCAGCATAGACCAGCAAATACAAAAGAGCCGATGATCAACCACACAATTCCAGACAGGCCATGGCAAACTGTAGCAACTGATCTATTCACTTGGAACAATGAGAACTACATTGTGACCGTGGACTATAACAGCAGATACTTCGAGCTGGACAGACTGCACAACGCAACTGGAACTGCCGTTATTCAAAAACTCAAAGCTGCCTTCGCTAGACACGGCATACCCCAAACTGTGATCTCTGACAACGGTCCCCAGTATAAATGCAAAGAGTTTGAAGCATTTGCCAATAAGTGGGAATTCCAACATACCACCTCTAGCCCACACTATCCCCAGAGCAATGGCCTTGCAGAGAAGGCTGTACAAATTGCAAAGTCGCTCATGGAAAAGGCCAAAGCTGATCCCAAAGACCCATACCTAAGTCTACTTGAGTATCGTAACACACCAGTTGACAACTTCAAAACACCAGCACAGCTGCTAATGAGTCGTCGCCTGCGCTCAGTCCTGCCATGCACACACCAGCAGCTCAAGCCCAGGGTTGTCAGCCAACACGATACTCACATCCGCAGAATCAGCTGCCAAAAGAACCAGAAAAGGTACTATGACAGATCCGCAAAGCCACTCTCAACTCTATGTGCAGGACAAAATATTCATTTTCAGGAGAAAGGAAACTGGAAACCTGCAGTTGTTGTTGGAGCAGCTGACACTGCAAGATCATATCATATCAAGACACCTGACGGAACAGAATACAGAAGGAACCGGCATCACCTCATGGACATGAAAGAACTGTCTAATACACCCACTAAGGACCATGCTTGTGCCCAAGCGACTCCCAATGTCGCTCAACCCATTGCAAAAGCTAATGCTTATTACACCAGGTCTGGTCGAGAAGTTAAGCCTGGAAAAGTTTTAGATCTATAGGAGCATTTACGAACATGCTGTTGTTTTGTATTTCATGTTCAGTGACTGAGTTCAATATGTGTCAAATGCAATGTTATGCATTAATGTTTGGTATGGTACCTCTTTATTCTGATATTGTTATGCGTATAGTACCTTAGTCTGTGGTGTCTTATGCTGCTATCTTACAATGTTAGTTACAGTTATCTACCATGACTAGAACTGTCCAAGGTTCAAAAGTTGATGCTTTACATAAGCTGTTTGTTTACACAGTTGTTTTACTTCTAAAATAAGGGGGATGTAATATTCTCAGAATATGTTTTTCCAAATTGCGGCCCGTAGTGTTTCACGTTTCTATGGTGATCACATCACGTGATACAAAATGAAGCGTCTCTCTGCATCGTATGGATATTCCTGTACCTGCCACGCATGTTATGTTCTGACGAGCTTCTCAGTAAATACTTAGTGCTAAAAGTCATACTGATTCGTTATTGTACGCACTGTACAGTTATACGCCAATCACTGAGTAGAACACCAGCTACATATTTTCTTATCTTTAATGAGACTGGAATGGAAGAGACATAGGAATGCATCCTTGGTTGTGCCATAAGACTGTTCAATGAAACTTGCAGAGTGCACTGAATATGCAAAAAGTATGCTTAATATTTCACTCTTTTGATCCTAATATATTAAAAAAAAATGAATAAACACTATACTCTCTCTCCATGATATTCTTCTACTTTGCAACTTGTGGAAAGAAAATTAAATTCAAGCTCTGACATTTAAAAATATTCCAGTGTCCCGACAAGTTGGTCAATATTTATCCCAAACCAGTGAAATGTAATGTCTGTGGAAATATGAGCCAACAGCATCATTTCCAGGTTGTACTATTAAAGATCAATCAATCAATCCACAATAATATAATTACATATTTCAATAAGTCAGAAGAGGAAAGCAGGCACATTCTTCACACATAATGTGTCACACATTCCATCTTGTGAGTGGTTAGTGGGAAAAAAAATGATTCATGCAGTTGAAGTGTGAACAGAAGGTCAACGCAGAGAAAAACAGTCATGTTAAGCCAGTGTGGACCCGGTATGAGATGCATTCTAATGCCAGGTGTGAATTGCACTCCATGCCTACTGGATCTTTATCCAATTTGGAAACATTTGCATTGAAGATGGAGGGTCAGAACAAGCTCAAAGAGACTCAGAGGGATGGTTGGCCATGGAGGGAAAACATGATGAGGCACTGCAGAGATGGAGAATCTGGTAGCAAGGGATTAATCAATCATTGCTCCCGTTGGTTTATATTGACTCTGCAGTCCCACTGGGCTACCACGGTCAATGTGCTTTCAGGCATTTTGTGTGGGTCGATGGAGAAGCGTGCCTGGCTTAACACTCACCTTTTATAGAGATATATACACGTTTTTTTTTTTTTTCATGCGTGTATTAGTGCAATATATTCAATTCAATTCAATTCAACTTTATTTATATAGCGTCAAATCACGGCAATGCCATCTCAAGACGCTTTACAGACAGAGGAGAAAACATAATGAAAGCCAATTCATAACAGCCTATTTAAGGAAACCAACAGATTGAGTTGAGTCCAACTCAATCTCCCATCCTGAGCAAGCACACAGGCGACAGTGGGAAGGAAAAAACTCCCTTTTAACAGGAAGGAAACCTCCGGCAGAACCCGGCTCAGGACAGGCAGCCATCTGCCTCTGCTGTGTGGGGGGAAGAGGACAGAAAGACAACAGACAACAGGAACTGCTACTCCCGGCCAGGGAGACCTGCTGAGACAGGAGACATACATGTTAATGATGCAACACTGTTATGGGGGGGGGGGGGGGGGTAAAAGAGAGAGATACAGAGAAAGAAGCTCAGTGTATCAGGAAATGTCCCTCAGCAGTCTAAACCTATAGCAGCATAACTAAGGGATGCTAACCATCCCTAGCTATAGGACTTATCAAAAAGATAAGTCTTCAGCCTAGTCTTAAAGGTGGGAAGGGTGTCTGCTTCCCTAACACTAACTGGGAGCTTATTCCATAAGAGAGGGGCCTGATAACCAAAGGCTCTGCCTCCTGCTCGGCTCTTTGAGACTCTAGGAACCACAAGTAAGCCTGCAGTCTGCGAACGAAGTACTCTGCTTGGTATATAAGGAACAATGAGGTCTTTGATATATAGTGGTGCCTGGTTGTGGAGGGCTTTATATGTAAGGAGAAGGATTTTAAATTCTATTCTAGATTCAACAGGCAGCCAATGAAGAGAGGCTAAAACTGGAGAAATATGATCTCTCATGCTGGTTCTGGTCAGGACTCTGGCTGCAGAATTCTGGATCAGCTGAAGGGTTTTCAGGGCATATTTAGGACAGCCCAGTAATAGAGAGTTACAGTAATCTAGTCTCAAAGTAACAAAAGCGTGAACCAGTTTTTCTGCATCACTCTGAGACAGAATGTCCCTAATTTTGGCTATATTACGTAAATGAAAGAAGGCTGTTTTAGTAACCTGCTTAATATGTGGACCAAAGGACAGGTCAGGGTCAAATATTACTCCAAGGTTTCTCACTGTAGCACTGGAAGCTAAAGTAATGCCATCCAGGTTCATTACAAAACCGGAAAATTTAGCTCTGAGTTTTTCAGATCCAACGAGAATTACTTCAGTCTTATCTGAGTTTAAGAGGAGAAAATTTCTAGACATCCAAGTCTTTATGTCTATGAGACAATTTTGTAGCCTATTGGGCTGATTTGTTTCATCTGGTTTAAAGGATAAGTATAGTTGAGTATCATCTGCATAACAATGAAAGTTTATTCCATGCTGTCTAATAATTTTGCCTAAAGGGAGCATATATAGCGTGAAGAGTATTGGTCCAAGTACAGAACCTTGTGGAACTCCATGACTTACTGTAGTTTGGGAGGAGGACTTGTCATTTACATGAACGAACTGAAGTCTATCAGATAAATATGATTTAAACCAGCTTAACGCTGTACCTGTAATTCCAATCACCTGTTCTAGTCTTTGTAACAGAATATTATGATCGACTGTATCAAATGCAGCACTAAGATCAAGCAAGATAAGTACAGACACAAGTCCTTTGTCTGAGGCCATAAGAAGGTCATTAGTAACTTTCACCAATGCTGTCTCAGTGCTATGATGAGCTCTAAATCCTGACTGAAACTCCTCGCATAAATTATTTCTGCTCAGGTGGGCATGTAGCTGAGCGGAAACTATTTTCTCCAGAATTTTGGACATAAACGGGAGGTTAGATATAGGTCTATAATTTGCTATCACCTCTGGATCCAGAGATTGCTTTTTAAGTAAAGGCTTGATTACAGCAGTTTGAAATGATTGTGGTACATATCCTGTCACTAAAGACATATTGATAAGACTTAGTAGTGATGTATTAATTAAAGGGAAAATGTCCTTAAAGAGGCTCGTTGGGAGAGGGTCTAAGATACAGGTGGATGGTTTAGATGAAGCTATTATTTTAGTTAATTCAGAGGGTTGGACAGGACAGAAACTATTTAGACACAAGTCAGATCCTGGTTCTAAGGATGCTTCGGAGACCACAACAGGCTCAACATTATAGGTAGAAGGAAGAGTATTGTGAATTTGATCTCTAATAGTGTCAATTTTATTCCTGAAAAAATACATGAAATCATCACAGCTAAGTGAGAAAGGAATACATGGCTCCACAGCGCTCCGGCTCCTAGTAAGCCTGGCTACAGTGCTGAAAAGAAACCGAGGGTTGTTTTTGTTTTCCTCTGTCAATGATGAATAATAAGCTGTTCTTGTCGTACGTAAGGCTTTTTTTTGTATACGATTAAACTTTCTTTCCAGGTTAAGTGAGACTCCTCTAGTCCTGATGAACGCCATCTGTTTTCCAAACGCCTTGATGCCTGTTTTAGAGCTCGAAGCTGGGAATTAAACCAGGGAGCCTTCATAATCTTACCTAATTTCTTCTTCTTTAGGGGAGCAACATTATCCAAGGTTGTACGCATTGAAGCTGTTATAATATCAACATGTTGATCAATCTGAGCAGGAGTAAGGCTTAAAGGGGGACTCTCAGTCATGCTAACACATGGTAGATGTGAAAAAATTGATTCAATTGGTTGTTTAAATTTTGTAATATTATTGTCTGATAAACATCTACTATAGTAGAATTTATTTTTGGTCAGTGAGTAATCAAATAAAGTGAATTCAAAGGTTAATAAGAAGTGATCGGACAAGACAGGGTTTTGAGGAAATACTTTGAGCTTATCAGTCTCAATACCATATGTTAGAACAAGATCAAGAGTATGGCCATGAGAGTGAGTGGCTCCATTGACATTTTGTGAAAACCCAATTGAGTTTAGAATAGAGCTAAAGGAAATGTTTAAACTATCATTTTCATCATCAACATGAATATTAAAATCACCTAGTACAATGACCTTATCAGTAGTCAGCACTAACTCAGACAAGAGATCAGAGAATTCGGTCAGAAACTCGGAGTAAGGTCCAGGTGGGCGATACACTAATGCTAAAAGGAGCGGTATATATGAGATGCTTTTTCTACAGTGTGCTTTAACAGAGTTCTATAGGTGTGTGTGTGTGTGTCATTAAAACAGTACAACCGTTATGGTTTAATGAGTAAATATGTTTTAGAAACTGCAACCCACAAATGTAATGCATCAAGATAAGCGTGCCACAGTGAGGTTACTGGGCATCAGGCTTTGCAGTGAAGCCAGTGAAGCACTTTAATAAAATGAACAAAATATGAAATGAAAAAGGTGAAAAACTGTCAGACCAATACCCATGCAGCAACCTTAAAACAGTACCAGTCTATTGCACATTGCACTCTTTTTTATACAACTCAGGTGGAAGAACAGTTGTCTACCAGCTAGAAGGTCAGTCAATTGATTTTTGACCGCCCCAGAGACTATATGCTGAAGTGTCCTTGAGCAAGACGCTGAACCACATGTTGCCTTACAATGTTTCCATATGGATGTGCGTGATAGATGAGCACTTTGTGCATACATTTAGAAGTGTCAGCGTGGGTGAAAAGGAGGTATTTACAGGAAACCTCCAGTGAAATGGGTCACGGTCATCTTAACCCCAACCTTAAGCAGCTGAACTGGTGAGATGACCAGTGAATTTAACTGGGGTGTTTATCTTTCTGATTCCTTATATATGTTTGCTAACTAAGTCATTTAAATGTTTTATGGGTGTTAATGCATTATTGTGACTCACAGACCTGTGGCCTCATTTAGAAAGCCTAAACAAATACAGTTGTTTGCCACTTATAGTCAACTATTGGGATTTATAAAAACAAAATTTGGCAGGAGAATATCCCTATCTTTATGGCAACTCTGGCCATGAGGACTGCAAATTGCTTGTTTAGATTGTTGCCATTTTGCTGATGATTAGTCACATTGATATAAACATGATGACAACAGTGTAATTATAGTGTATCACACATAGAATGTGGGGTTGGTCGTACCAGTCTGTCAGTCATAATCCACCATGGTTTACAAACTTGGTTATGCGTGCAAATTAAGATGGCTTATATCTGCATTTTATTACTTGAATATTAACTTTCTAAGATGGCTCCAAATGTCTACCCGCACCCCTCTAAAAAATAGAAAAAAAACGCCTCGCCATCTCTACTAAAACCACAGCAACTTTGTTGTTTTCCACTACAGCTTCATTAAGTGTTTCACAAATAACGTCTGCATGCTAAGCAAATTTTAAAAGCATTTATGTGTTATGAAATGCAAAAAATATTTAGGCAAGGACAAAATTCTGAAAATTTTCTTATGTTTCATCCTCAATTACTTCAACACGTTAGCATTGGTGGTGATTTTAACTCTGATAAAATCCTAGATGTGTTAGAATTGATTATTTCTCTGTGAATGTAAACCATCTTGGTATCAACATGAAGCTCTTTGTGTAGCAAGCAGAAACCTCAAAAAAACCCTTGGGGCATTAGAGGTTAACTTTCCTTACACTGTGGGTTAACATTGCAATCAATGTCATTTGCAGCAATTTATGGTTTCTACAATGTAAGTAGCCCTACTGACTGCATTCATGTTGCAAATAAGGGTATCAAGTGAGAATTAATCTACTTTCATTAACTGAAAGCATTTTCATTCTGTAAACGTCTAAGCTGTATGTCATGCAAACATGTTGCTTCACCAATGTAGTGCGTTGTTAGCCTGAGTCTACCCATGACTCATTCATTCTAAGACACAGCAATGTGGAGCATAGGCTTGACGCTAGAGCTGTGCAGGATGGCTGGCTTCCAGGTAATTATTATTCATATTAAAAATATCTTTTACCCGCTACTGCAGTATCTAACCTGCTCTCATACCCTGCAGGTGACAGCAGATATCCCCTCAAATGGTGGCTGCTCACTCCTTTTCCTAACCTGCAGAGTGCAGAGCAACAAAATTAAGATGTGAACCACAGTCAGACACGCTAGGAGTCGGCTGGAAGAGTGGGTAGCATTGCCTTGATGCCACAGGAGGAAGCCTGTGTTACCTGCAAAGGTGTGCATACAAGTGATGTCATGTGCTGTGTTAGATAATATGAGACAAAAGAAGAATGTGCCACAACCACAAACATCAAAAGCTAACCCTAACCCTGACCTCGAACCCCATTGCCTCTGTTTCAAGCAAATGCCGCTGCTACAAGTGATGCAATGCTGATGAAACACATAAGAGGTATGAAATTTTATTTCTATTCTTATTCACAGATCGCACCAGAACCATATGCCTCATCACAACTCCACACTGGACTCACCAATTATTCCCACCAGCTTTTTGTCTGTGGGGGTGCTAGAAAGGTTATTTGGAAAGCATGGAAATACTATGCACAGGAACAGCTGTGCAAATAAGTTGTTTGTTTTTTTTCTGGTGGGCATATCATTTTCTGTCTTTCTTACTTACACCACCAGCCACAATGTTCCCCACACAAACTTTTATGGTTGAAACTCCAGCATGGTGGGTCAGAAGAAGTAAGGATGTTGTAATTCAAAAAAATTATTTGTGTAGAAACTTTTCCTGGATTAATCTGTGGTGTTCTTGACTGGATGGAGAAGACTAGAGAGCTCAAAACTCCAAGACACACTCCTTTCAAAAGAACTAAAATGGCTATATTACCTTTGCTTATTTATAGTGACCTTTTAAAACATCAAGATGTTTCACCCACCTGGCCTATTTCAAGGAGTCAAATAGATTGAAATCATTCATTCATTATCCTAACTGCTTAGTCCAAGGGTTGCGGGGAAGCTGGAGCCCATTCCAGCAGTCTTTTGGGCAAGAGGCGGGGTACACCCTGGACAGATCGCCAGTTCATCGCAAGATTTGAATAATTTAAGAGATAATTATAGTAGAATTTCTTCACCTGTAATAAAACATTCCATCGATCACATTCATTCCATAGAAAACAGAAAGAAAAAAACTACCAAGATTTTAAAACATGGGGGCCTTATTACTGTATAAGACAGATATTTTGTGAATGTTTAGAGAAAAAGTGTGAAGTATTGTGGGCGATTAAATTCACACATTCATCAGATATCAGCAGATTTGTTTTATTTAAAAAAAAATTGGTGCCATTTAACTTCAAAGGAAAATCTTAGGCAAATACAGTGGAGGAAATGCACTCATTGTTTCAAAAATTCACTTCAAGACACAGCTACTACTATAGTTTCTGACTGATTTTTACCTCTTAAGGCCCAAACAGTTTTTTTTTTACATGCATTTTTTTTTGTTTCCCCCTTTTTATTTGGGCTTGCTTGAACCCAAATAGAAAAAAATCAAAGAATTACGTTTTGATGTTATGCACTTTTTGAGAAAAATTATGTCCACATATGTGGACTTGTGGACATAAGAGCTAAAAAGTGCTGTCCACATATGTGGCCGCTGAACCCCAAGAGGTTCTTCTGATCTTGTAGGTCTCACAAGTTGTGCAGGTAATGTTTACGACAGTAACTATGTACGATGTGGCAGTTACTTGCATTTACTGTATCAGTATATTCTTGTTCTATTTTGAGGATTTGGTCTATCTGCATCTGACTTTAAAAAAAAAAAATCTCATTAAAAATTCAGCTGCAGTAAAGTATGCTTGTTGTGCCTTACAAGTTTCAGTGCTTTCACAGAGATTTGAAGACAAAGCAGCTCACAAAAATACGGTGCACATGGACTCATAAAAGGTATTAATGAAAAACTAAGAAACAAAAAAATGAAAGAAAAAAAAATCAAATGAGAAACGACAAACTGTAAAAAGTCTAAATTTGAGACAGTGATGTGAAGACAGGAAAGTGTATTTAAGCTTTTGGTGTTTGGCTGAAAGAAAAACAGACTGCTACTCAAAGAGAATGCCTTTGTTGATTGTCTTTCTGCTTGAGAGAACATTTTCTTGTGTTTTCTGATTGGAGAGAAAAATGTTCCCTCAGCAGCTTATTCTTCCCAGGAAAAACACTTTGTGTCCTCATTCTTCTGTCTCCCTATACAGAAAAGATAAGAAGACTGTTGATGCACGCGCTTTAACTTTGTTGTATCACAGTGTAGCAGTAGAATACCTTATGTGATGGGCCCAGACCTCTGTGGGTTTCGTTTGTATTTTCATGAATATGTATTTTGTGTTGCAGGCCTTGGTGCTGATGGCAAATTGGAGATAGCTGGCCAGGCTCTCTATACCCCATAAAAAGTAAGCCCTTACCTGGGTGGAGCCTTCTCTTTCTCACCTAGAGGTGGGCAACTCTGGCCCTCCAGGGCCACAGTCCTGCAAGTGTTGGGAGTTTTTCTGCTGCAACACACCTGACTCAAATCAATGGGTAATGGGTGCAGTTTGATGTGAAGCTTTGCACAAGTCTGCTAATGATGTGTGTCAGGCGTGTTGCCGGAGGGACACTCCCAACACTTGCAGGACTTTGGCCCTGGAGTTGCCAACCGCTGATCTAATCAGTAGTTTTGTTTAAATTATGTTACATTTGGTTTGGTTAAGTGTTACATTGTTTCAGTAAAATATGCTTAAGAACTCCTTCTCGTCTCTGCTCCAAGAATCAACCCAACTCTTGTGCTCTTTATTTTCATCCCCGAGTATGCACGTATGACCTTTGTAGTTACTTACCCAAAATGTGAAAAAGCCATATTTAATGCAAAAATATTACTAAAGGACTTTTTTTTTTCTTTGCACAGCAGTCCATCAATCATCTCAATGAAGCCATGCGCAAGCATCACGGGCTCTGAGTGATGGATGACTGACAGTTGATGATTACTCAGCTACGGTAGGCTTTTGGTCCAACACGTAAGCCTCTCTGACTTTTACCTTGATTCAGACTGATTTCAGATGGACTGAGAAGATAATAAATTTGCACAAAAAATAGAAATAAGTTGCTTAAAAGAAATAACATCTGTGATTCACAAAACATTGAATTGTCTGTGATTTATAAATTAATCAAGTAAAAGGCTAAGTCTAAATGTAGCATCTAAATGAACCATTTTATGCCAACAATTATTTAAAGAAAACTCTAAAAAGGTTGAATTTTCCAAAGTTAAGATTTTTTTTTAACTTCTTTTTATTTCAGTTTGGACAGAAGCATGTTTGTCTGTAGTCTCATAACAACAAGTCTCAACTTTCTAACATGAATTTTTTATGCATTTCTAGTCTTATTGACAGCGGTGGAATAAATATGTTCACTCAAATTCTTTAAAAATACACAAACTTGACCTGAAACATCACAGAATTTGAAGTCCTTTTCTGCTTGCACTCCACAATATCTCAGGGAGATATGTTATCTGTTTTTTTTTCATTGTTATATAGTTCAGGCACACTTTTTCAATGGATTTAATGCGAAAGTGTGTCCAAACCTTTGACTGGTAGAGTATGAATAAGGCTTGATATAATCATAAAATTCATATAACAGAGACATTTGTAGAAGAAGCTTTGAGGTAACACTTGAAAATATATCTCATGGAGTAATCTCAGTTTTCAAGAAAGGGCTTCAGGTTTGATTTAGTGTTATCAGTGAGTCGTCTTTTGAGCTCAGACAATCAATTTTAGGGTGACAATATCATTTAGCTCACTGAATGAAAAGGCAGCAGAGTGGCAAAAGTCAGTAGGAAATGGGACATCTGAGAAGGCCGAGTGGAGGTTTGCTTTTACAAAAGTAAGTTCATGCACTGTAATGTGTTTTTTCTACCATCCAATTTGCTGGCCATCTCTGACACCTTGACCTTCTTTTTATCAAGTCTCAACATGGGGATGGGGAAAGGGGTGGGGGGATTGACAATGTTTCTTTGAGCTTTCAGACATCCTCAGTAGAGTCCAGGCAATAAAACTAGTTTCAGAGAAAGGATGGAAACAAGGTGGGAGTTGGAGTGAGCTGCATTGACAGCATGTACACAGTGACCAAAAAGTGAAACGTTTTTTTTTCTCTGACAGGTTATTGATCAATTCATAGATCTCAAACGGAACCTAAAATTAATTTCACAGGGAGAAACAGATGCTACTCACTGAAGCAATCGGTTTTGCCCTCAATCAAGCTTTCTCACTCTTTCTTCTGAATAATTCAAGTTCTTTGCGTCTCAAGTGTGTTACTCTTTTGTCCTCTATTATTTCAGGGCTGTGATCTTTGTCTTTACTATGTTAATTTCATGTCTGTTTTGTATTTACCATTTAGTATTGCAGTAGAATAAAAAGATATTGGTTAGGTTTGCTGAAAATCTGAATGACACGACATAATCAGACATGCATGGAATTAAAAAATAATAGATACTCTATTTTATATTCTAGGTCACAAAGGAGTGTTTTAATAGCTACTTTATAGTGTGTCATTATTTAATGACGAGGATTTGTATGGTGTATGAAGACGGCAGGTTGAAAGTTTGCACGGCGGTACACACAGAGGTATTATCTCTTCATCCCTACTTAACACATTTATATGTTAAAGATATTAAGACTTAACACTTAACACGCTGTTTTCTTCAGTGAGCCAATATCCGATGGAAAGCTTGCCATAATCATGAGCAATGTATGGGATGCCTCACATGACAAACATCTTGCACAACAATTCTGACGAGTCATAATTATATTTGAGATATCTTTCATTTCTATTTCACTTAGTCTGAGTCACAGATATCTGTAATTGTCATTTAGGATGTGTGACGAGTTGTGTCAATTAAAGTGACGTCAAGTTGGAAGTCTGGAGTCTGTGGAAGTTGCATTTCTCCTTGTGAATGCATGGGTTCTCTCTAGGTATTCTGTCTTCCGTCCACCGTCCAAAGAAATGCATGTTTAGCTATCTGGTTACTCTAAATTGTCCCTTGGAGTGAGTGTGAGTGTGAATGGTTCTTTATCTTTCCGTGTTGGCCCTGTGATGGGATGGCAGCCTGTCCATGGTCTACCTCTAGGCCAATGATTGCTGGGACACTATCCAGCTTCCCTGTTACCCTGAATTGGAATAAGCAATTGTATTTCACAAGTCAAACTTGAATTACAGACGTTTCTAATGTTACTTTTAACTACAGTACCAGTCAAAAGTTTGGACACACTTTTCCATTGGATTTAATGGGAAAGTGTATCCAAACTTCTGACTTGTATTGTAGTCAAAATAATATCATTTGAATCTTAGATGAAAATTCTTACTAGTTAAAATTAAAGCTAGTCAAAATGAAATGATTGATATTTATAATGTTAGATAGTCTAGTTCAGCTATTAGATGTCAAAGTGGCTTGTCATCATAGACTGTATATAGAAAGATGGACGGAGCATCCATGATATCACCCATAGGTTTCTGAAGATCTGAATTGAAGCTCGGTTCCTACCATCACCAACTTGGCAGGGGTATGCGTGTCGTCTCACCTGTAAAATACAAATATTGGCAAAGAGGTGGAGCTGAGAAGGTGGCTTTGAGGGGTCATGGTGGATGATTGACATCGAGCGAACTCCGAGCTTTCTATAGCTAAGAGCTAACTGAACTAACCTGGAGATAACAGGAGCTAACCAGCTAATGCTGGTAAGCGGGCAAAAGCTAAGTCACGTTGTTAACCAGCTAAAAACTGCAGTTGTTCTGCAATTTTCTGACTTGAAGCAGGAGATCGGGTACCTGTCAATCAAAAGGAAACGCCCCCTAAATATGCCGAACTTCAAGATGAAATTACTTTTAAACAAGTAAGTTAGAAAAAAATTGACTCCCCCCACAGTCGTCATGAAGGTAAACCTGACATATTAAACCAAAAATGGAATTTTGAACCAGGCTGTAAACATGTTTATTTCTGCTGTGAGGTTGGGCTTTTTAACATGGGAGTCTATGGGGATTTGCTCTGTTTTGCAGCCAACCCCTAGTGGATGAAGGGGGAAACTGCAGTGTAATGCACCTCGGCATGGGCTTCACTTTTAACCTCCGTAGGTTCCGTCCATTTTTCATGTACGGTCTATGCTTGTCATACAGGGGTACCCTGGTGTATTTGCACAAACTGTAGGGGGCATTCTACAGACTGGGACAGGAATGCTGCAGCCAGGATCCAGTCCATTTTGTGAACCTGCTCCCACCAACCTCCCACAGTACTGCAAGTACTGCAATGAAGCATCTGGATGCAGGCAGTGCTGGGAGGACAACGCCATAACTGAGCTAAACAAGAGAGCCAGGGGATGATGGTAGTGAGTACTGTCATGCAGCCTTATATTCTGGCAGCAAGGATCTTTAGGACAGGGAAATTGAGTTGACATCCCCAGCTGGTGTGTTTGGAGGATCAGGGGCAAATTTCCAGACCTCTAAGGACAGTACACAGGCTTAACACTTGGCTTCTGGATTTTCCTCCTAGCCCTGTGGTGTGTCTTCTTTTAGTAACAGTACTCAAACTTCACCGTCCACTCCACAGAAAAATAGCTTTTAATAAGTAGGCCTATTTCAAACTAACCACCTCATTATTTATTGCGCATTTCGAATATGAAATAAATTGTGTATTTATAATATGGCAAAACGCTTTACTCTGCAAAATAAAGACCACAATAACTTTGCTCTGTCTTAAAGTCAACATCACTTGCAAAATGAAATACCAAAACACAGCTTTAATTTCTTTATGCTGGATCACTGATTTAGCTGAAAGGTGGTGGTAAATATGGTCATTTCACGTCAGCAGCTGCAAGGGAAATCTTTGACTTTTGAAGACAGTCATTTATGTACACAGTCTGCAAATTTCAATATTCTTTTTCTTTTTAAAAGCATGACCCCAAACAGTGAAAATGTAAAACAAACAACTTGTAAATTTTGTTTACTCAATGAAGAAAAAAAAATCGAAATCTAATTTTTCATACTTTCGCCTCAGCTGACTTGTGTTTCTGTCCACTCTGATGTGGCTGAAGCTGGTATTGGTGTGATTAATCCAAGCAATGTGGGTTTGAAGGGGAGAAATGCAGTTACACTCCACACTGCTCTTAAAAAAACAGCATGTGCATTTTCTACAGGAAGGATAAAAAATGTCTCAAGCATTCTTTGTACATTATTGGCGCTCTGGCAGCTATTATGTTATCTTCACATATGACCTTTGGAGCTTTGTAAAAGAGGTGCCTACTCACAGGCCGAAGGGTTTTAATGAGCAGGAAATTCATTCAGGGTCTTGTTAATCCCTATTAGTGGGATCTCATCAATGGACGATGCCTTTTTCAGGGACAAAATGGGACAAAAATTAAAGACAGCAGAGAAAGTATTGTTTGATTGTTCATTGTAGTGTAGCATAGGTGTTTTTAGCCTATATTTGGAGGCTAGACTGGAGCAAAGCACCCCTAAAATCTGATTTGTTTGTTTCTTTTAGTGCATGCATTTTTTTAAATAAAATAAAAAAAGAGCACAAAATATAAAAGTGTACAAACTATATACTGCCTTGTTTAAAAAGTAATAATGTATCTATATGTAAAGGTTTAATTACCTTTTTTTTTTGTCTTGTCCAGTATTTAAGCAAGCCAGAAAATGGTCTGGATGCTGTATTTTCCTGAGCAAATTTGCTTTGCCAAGGGGAGCTCTGTAGATATCATGATCTCCTTGATTTTCTGTTTTCTTATTTTTTTTTTTCTATTTATTATCCAGAATGTTTGTTTTACAGAGTTTGTGTAGTACAGCTGAACCAGACTGGAGAGGAAAGAAAAAGTATTGAGAGAGAAAAGAAAAAGTAAATAATAAGATAAATAAATAAAAAAAAAGAGAAGACAGCAGACAGAGAATAGGGAGGAGACAGAGAAAACACCTCATAGAGAGAGAGAGAGAGAGAGAGAGAGAGAGAGAGATAGAGCGATAGAGAGAGATAAGCCTTTATTAGTCCCCCACAGGTGAAATTCACATTGTTACAGCAACCAAAGTGGAAACACACACTGAAATACGAAGAAAAATAAAAAACAAAATAAGTATAAGTGAGTACATTCATGAATGAATGCAACTCTGAGAACAGATAAAGTGACTTCAGTGAAGAATTAATATTGCACATTATGATCACATACATATGTGTTTTACTGTGAGCATGTCTGATTGTAAAGTCTGACGGCAGCAGGGCGGAAGGACCTGCGGTAGTGCTCCGTCACACAGCGTGGATGCAGCAGCCTGTTGCTAAATGAGCTGCACAGTGCTGTGACAGTGCTGTGCATGGGGTGAGAGGTATTCCCTATCATGGATGATAGCTTTGCCAGCATCTTTCGATCTTCCACCTCCTCCACAGAAACCAATGGGCACCCAAGGACAGAGCTGGCTCTTCTTACCAGTCTATTCAGTCTCTTCCTGTTCTTCCTGCTGCTGCAGCAGACCACTACGTAGAAGATGGCAGATGCCACCACAGAGTCATCAAAAGTCCTCAGGAGTGCTCCCTGCACTCCAAATGACCTGAGTATTCTCAGGAAAGAGAGAGAGATTGAGTGAGAGAGAGAGAGAGAGAGAGAGAGAGACAGAGAGAGAGAGAGAGAGAGAGAGAGAGAGAGAGAAAGACAATGTAATCCCCCTTCACCAAGGCAAGAGGCAGGCCAGGAGGACCCCGAGACCCGGGCATCCGGCAGCCATCCCCAAGCACAGACCCCAACCGCCCCACCCCTGAGCCAACTATGCACCCACCATCTTCTTCAAGGTTGCCCATTTGGGAAAGCAGCATCAGTGTTCACAAAAGGGTGAAGTCTTTCTTTTGAGTCTTTTTTTTTTTCTATAAAGCTATTCACACTTTTATTTCTTAGTCTTACACTACACAATGTGCATGATTCTCCATATCTGAAAGGCACAAACTCAAACCTCTCACACAGCCTCATTCACAGCCTTTAACAGTCACCCAGTTATTTTTCGTTGCCTCTTCATCCAGAAGTCTTCTTCTATCTGCCTTTTAAGGTGTTACTTATCCTGAACAGTGCTCTAGTGCTACTCAAGCTACGCAGTACTGTATCATTACAACTCAGAGCGCTCACTTTACACAGAACTGTTTGTAAATTCATTCATTAAGCTGTGTTGATTATTTGTGAAGTAATTTCCACACAAATTACTGTTTGACTGGGATATTTGGTCTAGCTCGACCCAATAAGAAATAACTCAGGGGGTAAACTACCTGTGTTACACTAGCAGTCTAGACGGATGTGCAGTTATGTCCTCAGGACATCATTCTACATGTCTAGTCAGAAATAGTTTCTTTGACCTGAAAAAAATGGCAAAACTTAGAATTTAGGTGTGAGAGCCTGGTCGTGAAATGGCAATCCATGCTTTTATTTCTTCTAACTGAGACTACTGTAACAGCCTTTTTACTCGTTTAAATAAGACAGAGTGCAGCTGCCTTCAGGCTGTACAGAATGCTGCTACACAGCTTTTATCTCACTCTAATAAAAGCTCACAAATTACCTTGGTTTTAGCATCTCCTGTTCATGTTAGAATTCATTTTGAAATTCTTGTCCTCGCTTTCTTAGAAATTTACGTGTTCAGATCTTTTCTTATATCTCTGAACAAATTCATCAATATTTACCAGTCCATGCTCTGCGGGTCGTTGGGTCAGAGGTTACTAGTGGTCAGTGCAAAAGATCGATCCTCTCAGGCTGTGTACCCAAACTCTGAAGTGAGCTGCCTCTCTTTAAGATGCCTAAATTTTGTGGATTGTTTGACAAAGCAGTTGAAGACATTTTTATTCAAGCAAACTTTTCGTTACTTGAGCGTTATCTTGACTTTGTGTATTTATTTGTTTAAGTGTTTTATCGTCTCATGTCTCACTTTTTGTTTTATTCTGCTATAAAGCACTTTGTGAACTGTATCTGTTAAAGGTGCTTTTTTAAATACATTATGTCTTTCAAATGTAAGTGGGCCATTTTTAAAGTCATTAAAATCTACAAAGTAATTTAAGAATTTGATTATGTAAATGTAATTAGATTTTAAATTAACGAGTCTTTGATGCAATTATAATAAGATGATAAAAATACAGGAATGGACAGCATGCAGATACATTCCAGAGTGCTATGAAAATAGCTCATAGCGTGTGCAGAGCAAACAAATCAATAAAATGGATAAATAAAAGACCATAAAATAGTTTTTAAATTGCTGTACAATTTGAATTCCAAATCTTTTATTTTCAACAATAATGGAGCAGAACTGCTTTAATCACATTCATGTAATTTAGGTAAAGTAAGAGGGTTAGACAAAAGACAGAGAAGATACAGCTTTACTATTCTCAAATCCAAGTTCTCTATAATTTCATTTTTTTATGTCTTTTTTATGTTTTATGAGTCTGAAGAAACTGGATTGACTTTGTTGGTGACATATTTTCATACTTTATTTTCCTGTGTCAAACATTCACTGTTGAGTTTATGTGTCTAGTTAGACTTCAGTCTGAAATAACTGGGCTTCTTTTACCATCCATGCTTACTAATTATTTTGTTCTTAAATCTTACCTATAAACATTTTATAAAAAATTGCTGCATTCACATTCTCCTAGACCAATTCTCAGGAAGATCCACTGCATTGGCAATTAATAATCACACACCTTTATGTAAGTTAAAATATTTATTTACAATTTGAGAAAAATACAAATACAGATCCGGGTTCAGAGTTCCTCTCCATGTTGCCAGACAGAAAAGGGTCACCTCAGGCAGCCTGAAGTCTGAACCCTGACATGTCCCTTAAACCCTTTTATAAAATGAGTAAAAATGTCATGCAGTCTGCGATTTTCCCTCCCTCAGCTCTCTACATTCCCGCATCTGGTTTACCCAAGAGCAGAGGATAGAATGATGCGAGGGGTAAAAGGGAGTTGAGAGGTAGGTCAGATGAAAGTGGGTAAAAGAGTGAAGGAAACTGTGTTGCAGGTATTTCACAACCGTTGGATAGAAAAGAATGGAGCTAGTTGAGCTGGTTGGTATGGACTCCCAACACAAGTCCCAATTCTAGTGTAAAAGACAAACCTAAGTGATTTTATGTTTTTTTTATATGCTGGTGTGTGCACACTTGATTGGTACTTGGGTAGTGGGTGCATCCCTCTTCTATGATTACAAATAGCTGCACTCACCTGGGTGCATCACCTGTCTTGGATTATGGATGGATGGGGCGAGCTCACGACTTAATTTTTTTGTTGATTCCAAAGGTTATGCAAATCATGCGTCTTGTTCTATAAATGCTTTATTTCTTTCCATACATTGAATAATATTAATAGATTACACTCCGTTGTGACACTAAAAAAAGCAAAGACAAAATAGTTACACTTTAATCTGCATCATGAGTTATCTCCATGTTTATCCTACTGCAGCTGATGAAGAAGGTGGGACTGGACACTTAGCTGCAAACATTATTATAAGGGTACAGATATGTATGACCAAATGTAAATTCTATGAAAATAATTCAGTAATTGACCTACTGAGTCAGAAATGCCAACCTTTTATATAATAAACGATGCTACTTTTTATTTTCTTCAGCAGTTACAATGGCAGTAAGGACAGTAGCAAGTACTTGTCGAAGTTAAATGTGTTAAAAATATATCTAATGAATATATCTAATCTAAAAATTATTGGATGGTTATATGGATGCAAATTTATAACAAAGACTTTTATCAAATCCTTGTCTTTAACATCAAGAATTACATAAAGCTCTGACATGGAATGTTGGCATGTTTGTTCTTAATATTTTGGGAAGTGTTGTGTAGCAGGCGTGAATAGGGTGTATGCGCATGAACTCAATGCTCATCACATTGGCACACACTCACAAACATTGACTTAAATTACATGTGATTCTTTCCACACACCCTTACTCAACTTATTTCACAAATCATCCATAATCAAATGTGACAATCCTTGCTTCTTCTGCTTAACTTCTCACCACCCCCTCCCACCCTTTGTCGGCTCTCACATCCCAAAAATACAAGTCTGCTGAACAGCAGGTTCTCCCTGTAAGCCTTAGGCCAATTAGAGTGGTGTTGCAGCATTGTTATATACCTGTCATGGTGGGTTTCTCCTGCCTATTCTGTTTGTGGCAACAGAAACTGCTGCTGCTGGGCCACAGGCAACTCAGAGATGGATATAGAGGAGATGGGGAAAACAAAAAAATATGTAAAGTGTGGAAACCATCATTCTGTTTAAGGTGAGGTGACTTTTAAAAATGAAATTCTGAAGAAGTTTTTGAATAATATTATGCAGAACATTTGTGTGTTGTCAATCTTCCCATATTGCCATGCACATAATGAGAAAACATGGGACCCAGTAAAGAAAAGGTTGCTGGAAAGGGGACTGGAAGCAAATACACAGCCTCTTGAATATTGTCTTCCTCTCCGTCAATGTCACATTACACAACATTGATTAAAAAGTCTGAAGGCAGAGGAGAACGATGAGGGAAGCTGAAGATAGTAAGGTATTTTTAGAATGAGCCCTATCTGCTAGGATGTGAGTGGATTTTGGTGGTGACAATGAAGGCATGGGGTGGTTATGCAACCTTATATCATAATAATTATCTCTTTAACAATGCATTACATATCATGTAAATGATTGAAAATAGATCCTGGTGCAATAGAAAAAAGGACAACAGAAAGTCAATAAGGGAATTTGTTTGGGATATGGCGTTTTCTGTCTGCACCCAGACTCTTAGGACCTCATTCCCACAATACACCCAAAATATCACAGACCCAGCCAGCTTCAAATCCAAACTAAAAACTCTGTTTGTTTTTTTAAATCTCACAAATAACTTTTTTTGTCTTTGTGTTATTTACTTCTTGTATTTTTGCTTTGTTATTAACTGATCTCATTTTAATCTACAGCTGTGTTAGTTGCTTCTCTTGTTCCCTTACTTTCAATATGGAAGCACCTTTGAGTTCATGAAGAGCACTATATAAATAAAATAAAAAAAATATTTTATTATTATTATCATTATTACTTTGTCCAACAAATAAGTGTGAAACTAAATTAAAAAAAATAATTGGAGGAAGGAACGGGATGATGATAGAATGAATTATCCAAGAAACTGTGACAAATATACACATAAATATTTTGATTATTCAACTTTCTCCAAATCAGAAAATGTTTATATCATCATCTTTAATGTTTATTTTGAGATATTCTCTTTATGTTAGGAGTGTGCAGATTCAGTACTCATTTTCAAAAATTAGCTTTACTGAGTCCAAGTGATCATGATAAGATGTCAGAGGGTACTTTCATTCTAACTCAAACTGCCAGAAAAAAAAGTCTTCATTTAAATTGTGACTTTTAAAGAGAGCTTCACTCTAAATAAAACTGTTTCAGACAAGAGGAAGGTAGGAAAAAAAAATACTTGACAACTTTTTAGGATGTATGTGCATCGAAAAAACCCCAAAACCTTCAAGTCCCTCAGCTCTCATTTGAACTTTACCTTTTCTGGAAATATTTGTGCTGCTTAAATTTCCCATCCAACACTCACCAAGGGTAAAGCCGACAATGACAAAGAATACAGATGTCCTCCTCTCCAATTACAGAAGTGTAATTAACTACTGCTAATGTACTTTAGCTGTAATTTTTAATGAGACACTGTGAAGGAAATTATGTTTGGGTATAGAATAAAGATTGATAAGCGACATCTGGGAGTTATTAGACCTCTATTAATCCACAGTTGAGACATGAGGCTGATATTAACACAGACTTCTTCAGGACCCAATGGACTGTTGGGTAGAAGGACTTTGGTAATGTGCGCACTGTGTGGTTTGGATTTTGATGATATAAAGACAAAGTAATAGCTAGGAAAACATTTATATAACCCTGTTTAGAGGCATTATATACCAATGATGTTTAAGCCCTGGATTCAATGACATAATCATTAGTGCAAGTATTAGTAGTTAAAGAAGAACTTTTCCAGAAAAAAATGACACTTAGAGAACATGTTTTAGAAGATTCTACATAAAGCTAGACAGATAGAGACTTAAAATGTAATTATCCCGTAATCTTCAACAGAAAACTGGATGACTCCTTGTCAATTTGTGCATAAAACTATGCACCTACACTACCAATTCTCAACCTGTACTACAATCTTTTGCAGTCTTTTCTTGCCCATCTATCTAAACGAATGTACATGTGACTAACATACAAATCCAAAAAGGCTTATTTCCCCCATCCACCTCTCTGAGCAGAGTGAGTTCTACCAGGTTAAAACAACAGTGTTTGACTGAAATTCAGATTCAGACCTTACACTGCTGTCGACAAGTCTTTCAAAGGGACTGTGAGTTGTTTTCATTTCCCTGCTTCATTTCCCTGTCTCCTTTCTTTCTTGGCTGTCTTAGCATGCCCTTACTCAATAATAAATTCATCCTGCGTTCATTGTAAGTTACAGTTTCTATCAGGAGCTCCTGTTTTAAACAGACCGCTCTTGATTAAGTAAAACTGGCAAGCCTGAAGCCCTATGAAACTCAGGTAGGTTGTTGGATAAACATAACATGCTGGCAGCTGTCTGAAGGAACACAAAGATGTAGCTTTTATAGCTGATTCTCTTTTGTGGTAGCACCCATGCGGCACTGTGTAATCATTGTGGCATATCTTATCTTATGTATATATGTATATATGTATATATATATATACATATATATATATATATATACATATATATATATATATATATATATATATATACATATATATATACATATATATACATATATATATATATATATATATATATATATATATATATATATATATATATATATATATATATATATATATATATATATATATATATATTTATATGCACAACTTCACAGACTGAGCAACTGTCTGTGAACTTTAAAACCTTTTACCCACATCATAACTGTTGCGTTGTCAGAAACATATTTTGTCATATTATTGTTTTCCATCCTTCCCGCATTTTGCAGTTTGATTTTAATCATGACAAAATGTTATTGCCAATACCCAGCCAGAAAATGTCAGTTTAATCATAACATGTTGTGTTTAGATGTAACCAAGGCAACCAGCAAAAATACCATGAACTTGTTTTATGCAAGTGATCATAAGTGCTGCACTTAAACTTGCCATTCAACACCGTCTTGTTCCTCCTCGAGGATTTTGTTGCATGTTAAAGGCAACAATTTACTCATATCTATTCATATCAGCCATATTTCGGGCATGGGTCATATTTGAGAGCGATATCAAATAACTTGTGTCATCAGTTTGATTGGAGTAATTACCGGTTTGATTTCTTGCTGTAAAGTTTGAACTGAAGCTGTAAATAAATAAATAAATAAAAACTTCACCTTGTGTAGGCAAATGTAGAGAGGGAAAAAACCCACATAGTAGGAACCCCCCATTACTGTGGTAAATGGATAAATGCCCCTTGGCCTGTACCACCTAGAATACGCCAGCTGCAGGAGAAAATTGGTCTCCAGAGATTCTCAGATAACTGTGTTGATGTGTAAGTACATATGTGGTTATGTTTGCAAATCTTTCAAAGGCAGTTTAAGTGTGACGGAAAGAATGATTGACAGAACAACCAATACAAATTCTTTAGTATCCCAAAAAAGGCGTTTATTGAATTACCAATAACACAAGGGAGCACAGATGACAGGATTTTACTTCTTTTTGCTGTCATTTGTTAAAAATGCAGTATTGTCCTTGTTCCGAACCTCTGAAAGTGCCAGAATGGCATTGTAGGGAGCAACACCCAAAAGTGGAGTGAAGTGGCAGGTGGATATGTCCAGCAGTTCATTAAAATAATAAAAGTCATTTGGGCAGAAAAACAAAGTAACAAGATGAGAAAAGTTAAGAGCTGAAGAGGTATATATGCACTGAGGGAAATAATGAGAAGATGAGGAGCAGGTGGTGTGATCAGCTACCAGAAACCCAGTGTGGCAAATGTTAAATGAACACGGGAGAGAATAGCCTACAAAAAAAGCAGAAAATCAGAACAGCAGCTTTGGAACAAACAGACAACTTGTTTGCTGCTGAAATATTTGAATCACTTAAGTTACTTATTTTTTAATTGTTTTAAAAGAAGATCTTCTCATCTTTTTGCTTATTGACTTTCTCTTTGGCAGCCCAGCAGCAGTTTCGCTGTGAAGCCTTCTGTGAAAGGAAGCAGATAAAGCGACAGTCTAGGTGTGCTCTAGTGAGACCATGCAACTCTTCTGTGTGTTTTCTGCATATATATTGTGCCTTTAATGGCTAATTGTGAATACTGCATGCCTTATGTTAAATGCAAGGGTACAATTTGTGGCTTTATAAAAAAAAAAACATGCTTTGGTAAGTATATTCATTCATTCATTTTCTGACCCGCTTAATCCAATTTAGGGTCGCGGGGAAGCTGGAGCCTATCCCAGCTGGCTTTGGGCGACAGGCAGGGTACACCCTGGACAGCTCGCCAGTCCATTGCAGGGTAAGTATATTCTTTTTTTTATATATATACAATTTAGCTCAATAAAAAAAAAAACAAACAAAAAAAAAACAGAAAAACAACAACAATAAACTGGTGTCTGAAAACTTTAGAAAACTTTTTATAAAATCCAGTTCACTAAGAATGACACACTATCCAGCTGAGCTCAACTTGATCCGCAGAATCTGTCAAGTTGCTGTAGAACTGAGATGTACAGTCCACGGTCTGCAGAGTTTAACTCACTGGGATTTTCTTCTGAAAGCCTCGACATGCTGTGCACTAAAAGTTGGCTCTTCTTTCACTTTTAGAAAATCTAGTTAAAAACTATAAACTTGGCACCCCTACCTAGCATATTGTCCATGAGCACTGAGCCTGCCACAACTGTCATTGTTTGGTAGACTAGTTGAGATCACAGACGTCTGTCAACGTGTCTGTTCCTGCCTCCAAGGAAATCTGTTTTATGTTTTATTTGTGTATGTGTGCTCTGTCACTGTGCTTGCTGGATTGAGAAAAAAACCCTCTTCACTTGACCTGGTTAAATGTGTGAAGCTCAGTTTGCAGCTGCTACTGGCATCCCTTTTTTATTTTCCCAACAGCCACCTGTAATCCTCATTCTGCAGGAGACTTTCCCAGCAAGGTCAGGAAATACAGGCAGTCTGAGTAGATATTGACAGAGGCCAGAAACAGGTGTGTGGGAGAGAAACATGGAGGAGTCTTTTATTTACTTATTTATTTTAGTATTGTGTGCTTAAAGATACCACAATACAATGGAAACCCGACAGTTGGACAAAACTGTGCAAAAACTGCATTGTGCTATTAAATAAAATAAAACATGACAGATATACACTTACCAAGTGAGTATCAGTATCAGATGCTGCACTGCTAATTCTCTGTAGCGTCACACTTGCTATGTTTACATGGGAACTTAAATTCCAATTTAATTCCAAATAAAAGTTAATTCTGCTTTAAACTGACAAAAAATGACTATGTAAACATTTAATTCCTGATGCAAATTTCTATTCGGAATTAGATTTAATTCCAATGTAAGTTGGCTGGTTTATTCGGATTTTAATTTCGAACTATTTAATTCCTCTGTCATGTAGACCTTAATTTCACCGTAAGTTAATTCCGTTCGTTCTGCGCATCCTCTTTACCTTGTCCTGTCCCAATGACTTGTGTTGTTTTGCCTCCAGTGTTTGGTGGTCTATCTTTCCTCTCCTCAGTTGCTGTAAAAAGGGAAGTAGTACGCTCATGTCGAGCTGTTACTTCAAAATTATAATAAAAATAGCAGCAAAACTGGTACTTATTATGTAGTTTTTACAAGTAACGACTGAAAAGAGGAGAAGCAGGTATATGGTATATGTCATACGTAACGTGCACCCTCTGTCCAATCAGAACACCTTTCCAACCCACTGCTCTAAATAGGAATTAAGTAAAGATGTGTTTCATGTACACCTCCCTGCAGCAATATTATTTTCATATAAATTTGTAGGAGAATACATTAATTCCTAAGTATTTAATTCGGAATTTTTAATTCTGAATTAAAAAACATCGTGTAACCGTACCTAATGTTGTTTTACGTCGCCATTATGAGTGCCAAGAAGCTATCTGCCTTCATCCAATGACTTTTAAATTGCTGTTAAGGATTTCTCATTAAGGATGGTGTTAGTGGACTTCACACTTTCCAATCCAGCTCAGCACTTAAATGCTCAGGCCAGACAGCAATATTTAAAAACAAAAGAAGTGGGCATGTTGGTGCACAATCCATGTGTGGTTTTCCAAAATACTGGTTTACAAAACCTAAAAATTGCCAACCAATGGAAATAATGGCCCTCGATTTAGCTTACCATGACATTTACAATTACAGGGACAGAATTAAAAGCTTATCAGTTGTTAGAGGCCATATTTTGTGGCAGGATGGGTATCAGCTATGGAAAGTGCCCCAAACAAAGTATTTCATTGTAATAGCATAATTAACCTCATTGCGTCTACTCTGACTTTTAGATGTGCAGTTTCTTTTTCTTACCAGACAAAGAGTCTTTTTTGAAAGAAGCTGGTTTTACTTTTTGACATGGTTTGACTGAAAAAAAAAAGAATGAACCGTATATCTAATAGAATTTCCTCTTCATTTCATGGGTGAGTAAAGAAACAGCAGACACAGATAATGTTAATGCAATATAAAAAATTAGGGATATCTCAATTGTTTATTAAGAAATTAACGTTACTATTACTGTGAGAAAATAATGTTGTTATTCCTTGTTTATTGGCACCACAAAGTGAAATAAAAGTCTGCAACTTTATCACTGGATGTTGCATTTACTCCACGTTGAAGGTTGAATTTGTCAAACATCCAATCAACTTCATCATAATTATCTAAAAACATTTCAGAGTGTTTTTTTTTTTTTTCCATCTTCCGCTTAATACCAATAAAGTTCCCACTACACAGCCAAAAGGCTCCAGTTGTCTTGTTTGATAGCAGAAACCCATGTGGCCCTTTGTTTAGGGTCAGCATGGGGGTCTGGAAAATAAAACCTCATTCTTGGGAAATCAATTGGAACATCCAAAAAAGCACAGCAGTAAATATATTTCTATATATACACATGAATTTTCCACATGAAAATCCATTAGTAGCAGTGAAGCTAGTAACAGTATGACTGTCTTGTTTATCTTTTAGCCACCCACCATGTCGACATCATGCAAGTCATATGATCAGAGACAAAAACTGAAAACATTTTATTTAAAAAAAGAAAGCTTCAACTGTAAATAAAAGCACAGCTAAGTACTCGAATAATACATCTTATCTTTTGAAAGATATTTTGTCCCAACAAAATATTCCCTACACCAGAAGTTGCTTTAATTTGTTTTAAGGTTCTGGGCACCAGTCCTTCTTCAGACATTAAAAGATACGTTACAAGAAATTTCATCTGATAATCTTTTCAGTCCAGTTCCCAGCAGTTCTGGGATGTGCATTTTCACATGTTTAGGAGCCACACTGGATTGTACTCTAATCAAATCATTTATCTTTGTGAATTATTTGCAAGTAAAAGGATGCAACAGATTAACAGATTTGTGAAGCATCAACGAGTAACCTGCTGGATTCTTATTAATACTTAAGGATAATTTCCCATTCAGTGTGGATGGCTCTCAGCTCAGGATAGGAGAGTAGCAAACTTATTGTGATTAAAGATCTTAATTAATACCTTGCTGACAGTTTAATTAAACCAAACTCAACCACATTCAACTCAGTTTGTCTAACTTTAAAAGTAACACGGATTACTTTTTTGGTTGATTACGTTTCCGTGATTATAAATAACACCTTTAATATGTAAATTAGTCTTATATTAAAGGGTTTGTTGTCTGCCAGCTGACAAGCTTATTGCATTTTGTCAGGCTCCATGAGATACAAAGGAACCAACAAAATTCCCACACATCTTTCTTATAATTAGCACCAGGGGGCTGACTTGCCCATTTTTTCCCAGCTGGCTGCTCTTATTTGTGTTAAATTCAATATGACACAAACGTGGTATTGGCATGAGAGGCAAGATGTCAACAGAGAGTCAGTCTTATGGTGGATTCCTTCACTTCACTGAGATTTTCAGACTGTATTGTGCTACAGAATGAGAGTTAATATATCTCTGTCAAAGCCGATGACATTCTAGTCTGCATCTTGGCAGGGTTGTTTTAAACATCTTATCAAAAAAATGGAGATCTCAAGCCCAGCCCAGTTAAAATTTTTATTTAACTTTAGCATAATTTTAAAATAATCTTATAACAAATAATATTTTTTGCATCAACTTTTGTAAATCAATGTTAAAATATGGAGATTTTTTTTTTCCAACTTCTTACTCAGTGTTACTGTATTTAAAAAAAAAAAACAAAAACGTTCTGACTTTGACAGTCGTGACAGTTTTCTTTTGTTCTTTTTATTTCATTCATGTTAATATTTCTGCTTCTACCATTTATCTCATAACATACTTTAGAATGAAGTCAACATTGTGTCTTGAATTCTTTTGCTCCTCTGATGGTCAAGTCTAGCGAATGTATGAACGCAAAGAGTTCGCCTTAAAATGATGTAATTTTAGAATAATTATTATCAAGGCTGTAAACACACTCTGGTTTGATTGAGGATATGTACTCGGTCCACCTACAAATGTAGGTCTTGGTCCTCCTGAAGTGGACCAAATGCAGGAAGTGGACTACAACACAAAGTGCATGGTGGGTTCAGCAAAGATCATTACAAATGAATTTGTGCATTAAGGAACAGATGAGCAAGTTGTCTTCTTTCAGATGTGTTTAGTCTTTTCCTTCAGGTGTTCTTGATGCAGGGTTAGGGTTTGTAGAAAGGAACACATTATTTTAAAGGTCTGGTATGTTGGAGGAGTGCAATGTGACTAAACTCATTCCCAGCCATCTAAAGGACTACCCTAGTGTGAACACAATCTTAGATAACATTAGGGTTTTCAAATAATTTCTTTACACCACATTAAGTTACATTTTTTAACACATGGTGGCAGGACAGTGTAAAGACCAGTCTATCTTTACAAGGGGAAGACCATGTGGTTTATTTATTCTGTATTCGTTCATCTGAGCATGTGGACATGGGGCTGGTCAGCATGACATTATTGCTGTTATTTACCTACTAATTTGTTGTTTTACGTGAGTGTGTGCATTTTCACAGCTTTTCCTCTTCCAATGAATGCAAATTTGAGTAAACTTTTCAGATGATATGTGCATCCAATTTTTACTTTAAGTTTCATCAATAGGCCTAAACAGGTATGAACTAACCTGTTCCTAAAGCATTGCACATACATAGATATATATTTCTAAATATATAAATAAATACCCAAGTCATTGGGCTTTCATGATTTCTGTCAACACACATCCTTTCAAGTTTTACATGCACCTGGCACTTCAACGATGAGCAGTGAGAGGATTTTTTTTTTTTTTTCACATTTTTACCAATAATGTGTTGTAAATTCAGTTAGTTATAAACAGAACAGCCAGCTGTGAATTACCATATATTTAATTAAAAATCTTGTCAAGTAAATCACATTCAATGATTTTATGAAACTAGTTTGGAGGACAAATATTCAAAAAATCTAGCCAAGTAGCTGGAACGAAGTAATATTGGCATGTCGGTGTCTACTTTTGCAAATAATACGTTTTTGGTGTTTATGAGTATTCAGCTGGGTGATTTAACAGAAGCAGCCACATAGGGTTGCTTCCCTCCCTCTTCCTTATGCTCTCAAAACTAACACACTCACACACACATATACAGTATTCACAAGCCCATTTTACTAGCTGGTTGTCCTTGCTGTGCCTTATAAAGACAGGCTGAGGAGGATAGTTTCAGGCAATAAAAGGATCCTGTGAAAACACATCGTATATGAAGACAGAACAGATGGCTTCTGCTGCTCCATCCTCACATATTTTGACACGGGAAAGGGCACCATGAAGAGGCACAGCACATTCTGCTTCTACGGCTCCCTGAATGAGGACATGAGATCTTGTTAAAAGACAAGGTTGCATATTTAAAGCTGCATTCAACAGCTGCTTATTGTGCTGTAAAGTGGCAAAAAATGAACTAACACACAAAAGAAACATAAGATCCAGTAGGGGGCAGAATTAGTCCAGAAAGAAAACAAAACAGCAGGGCATAGACAAAAGGATGGTTTAAAAAAAAGGCATCCAGCTTCATAACAAGGACTTCTTAACTAAGACAGGAATGTTGCATGGTGTCCTGCAACTCACTGCTATGATATATGATATACGGCTGCTGTAGTTGCCGCTCGTGCAGCTTTCATCTTAATGGCAACCTTGTAAGTCTTTCCTATAGCCATTTAAAAAGCAACGAAAACATAAATTTTTCCTAATGAAGAGGTAGAGAATTGTGGGGATAGATGCTGTCTGTATTGTTCAATGGATCACAGGCTTAATTGTTACTCTAGGGGTTTGTGTTGAAAGAGAGAGAAAGAAGATAAGAGAGTGAGAGAGACAGAAATAGAGAGAGAAAGCAAGAATTTGGAGAAAACAGAGGATAGGTGAAAATACACAAGAAACCTTCCTCACTGAATTATCTTAAGTGAATTAGCCTAGTCATCGCTATTGGGCAAATAATGGTTGTGGGGATGATGAAAGCACCTTAATGGCCCAGTCGGCTTTCAAGTGGCTGGGCTTTTCAATAGCATTTACATGGTCACAGTAGGAGCACTGCACTTAAACTCTCTGACTGAACAAGGCTTGGTGTGGTTGAGATTTAAAGACAATACGTATAAACTATAATACCCATATGCAAATCTGACTAAAAGATGTTTTCCGATTTCATTAAGTGAAAAGTGGGATGTAAATGCAAATATGCATACTTGGTAGAAATATGTCTTAGAACTGAAGGAGGTGTGGTGTGCAGGCAGCTTTCACAGGGTTTGCCTTGTCTCCTGCCTTGTGTCCTGGCAGCTAAGATAGACTCCAGCACTCTTGTGACTCAGACTTGGATTATACAGACATAGACAATGGCTGGATGGATGGATGGTGTATGCAGGATCGAAGAAATATACAGTTTATATTAATAATATTCCCTTAATTTTTACTTAGTTTTTGTAAAAACATGACAAAGAACCTGTTTTTTTAAATATATTATGTGATGTGGATGATGCAAAAGTTGTTGTCAGAACTATAAATGCCAAAGTCTTCTTTTCATCAACAAAGAACTTTTTGGTTTTGCAGCCTTCAACTTTTTTAAAGGCCCAAGTCTGAACTTTGGCAGACATGTGGTGGAGCCCCCTAACAATGGCTAATTTAGTGTTCGCCTTGTATCTCAACTCTTTATTGAGACCCCTCTAGCCAGTAAAAGTCAGTCTAGTGTGGAGTTTTGTCTTATTGCTTGTTTTGCTCCTTTCTTTTTTTTTTTTATCTCATTTCCGCAGACAATGTTCTATTGTTTTTTTTTTTGGTTGTTTTACTTTTTAAATATATAAATCAGTTTTGCTGGATGTTTAAAGTTGCCAGTATGTTGATACCGGTTGCTGGTGTGTGACACAATGCCATGATGCAGTGTCAGAGTATCAGAGTCCCTGATTCGTTATTTTGGGAGGGCTCTTCCCTCAGCGGCAGCCCTCGCCCTCCCAAAAAGGATGAGTTAATTTTATCCTCTCCTCTCCTTATCTCACATTGTGATATGTGTCCCTTATCTTTCATCTTCTGCAACCCCAATTCCAAACACAAGGGAAACACTGCTACACTTTTTTACATGAGGTGGCCAGAGGGTGGACAAGACTGTATCAAGCGATAACTGCGGCCACATTAAAGAAAGCAAATGAGAACATAATTACCTTAATATGGTCACCAATGCGGAAATGTCCATATAAAAGTAAGTTGGTCTTTGTGGGATGCAGTATGTGAGGGGCTTCTCCCCTCTGTCTTGCTGTCTGATGTTGGTAGACTGGATCACTGTGTCTGATCACCAGTGACAGAGCCAGGAAATTTCAACAGGGTGGCCAGGATAGATTTGTGTTAATTTTTAGAGTGGTGTACATGTCTCACTACACAGTGATACAGTGTAAAAACATTTGCATAAAAGATCTCATAGTGCATCAAGTCAGGAATGCAGAGTTTTAAGGTCGCGCAGCATCTTTAAAGCAACATGATAGCAACAATGATGATGATCTGTGGGTTGCCGTGTTTTATCACCTGAGGAGAAGTTGGAACAGGGGTTTGCTCAATGTCCCACAGTTGGTCACCTCTGTCATCACACCATGGACTTGAACCAGGGAGTTCCAAGACCACTTCTATAACCACCAAGATTAAACACACACCTCTACAATATTAGTAAAGCAGATGGTGGTGGAAGATTGGATAATATTTGTTGTTATAACTATTTTTTTTTCCATTTTATGCAGTTAAAGTAAAATGTCTAAGAGTGTCTGTCCTGCATATCAGTCTTCTGCATCAAGCATAAATGGGGACACAATACAGGACACAAAAAATAAATGCAGTTTTCATTAAAAAAAAACAAAAAAAAAAACAAAAAAAAACAACTGGACAACATAACTGGAAAATATGATAAAAACACCACCTGAACAGCTTACATTTATAGATCTTGAATTTTTAACATTATTACATTTTATTGGTTTATCATTATTATTCAAGTTTGACTGAATGCAGCTTTAATTTCATAACTAATGAAAGAGCATTGTCGCAATGTTTTCTTCTTAGCCTCATGCCATGGACTTGCAAGGAGGACAGACTGAGCTGCTCTGAGCTAAATTAGCTTCTGTATTATTTGCTCTACCACTGTTTTTCTCTTTTTCTGTTTGCTCTGCCTGTTTGGGTGCATCAGAGATACTACTGCAGCAGACCAAGAAGTGGAGACTCGGCCCATTTATGAAGGTCTGCTCCCGATTACCCCCAGTCACGCATGTCAACATTATCAATTTTATCAACATTATCCAAAGTGTAACGGCAGAATGTCTCTGTGTCTCAGCCCAGCATGAAGTACAACTCCATCAGGTTTTGTAAATAAGACATTTTTCTGATCCAGCTGTATGCATAGTTTCCTCGTTCAAAAACAAACACATTTCATGTTCTAATAATAAATACTTATCATGCAGATTTCACAGTTTTACAAAATGGATGAGGTTATCCAGATGGTTTTATTTATTTATTTATTTTTTTACTTACGTGGCAGGTCTGCACTTAGTCACATATCACAACATCTCCCAAAAGAAAGTTTACTCTCTGCAGCCCTTCGTTTTTTTCATCCAGCAGCAATAGCTGACATAATAAAATGACTTGTGACACGTTAAGCTTGACAGCAGCATGGAAATGGAGAGTTTAGTGTCAAATTAAGAACTTTTCACCTAAACTTACTGTGCTGTTGTTGGGAATAAAACATTTTTGTGTTAATATGCTTTACTTGTCTCGATTGTCCCTGTCTTCTATTTGGCCAGGGAATCTGTGTAAACCAAAAGGTTTCAGAGAGGCATAGCCTTCATGAATTAACAGACAGGGCCAATAAGTAAATGTTTGTGTTCTTTTCATTTACCTTTTTTCCACAGCTGAAGTTTTCTGCTGCTGTTAGAACAACCAAGAGTGGAACATGTCCTCTCAGATTTCCTTGAAAATGTTAAGCAATCAGCAGTATCAAGCAAAAAATGACCCATTTCTCATCAGACTTGTTACAGACATTACTTCTGGTTACGGTGTATTTCTGGTATTTGTCTAGAAGAAGAACCCCACTATGATAACTGAAACAAAACAAAACAAAAAATAATAACAATAACACAAAACTATACCTGGTGTGTTGTCATGTCATGTTGTCAATAATAAAAACATTATGTAAACATAACATGCAGGTAAAAATCTGAAGTCTTACTTGTCAAGTACACACACTTAGTGGGCCTATCATACAGGTATCAATATTTCCCATGTTAAAAATATGCAGACTATGCCAAAAAAATTCTAAACCATATACTTTCATTCATTCATTATCCTAACCGCTTAATTCATTGAAGGGTCGCGGGGAGCTGGCGCCTATCCCAGCAGTCTTTGGGCGAAAGGCAAGGTACACCCTGGACAGCTCGCCAGTCTATCACAAATATTAATATTAATATTAATTAACTTTTTTTTTTCATTAATATTATCTAAACAATAATATTAATGAAAAAAAAATGTTGTTTAATGTGGTGACATCTGGTTAGGAGGCCTTTTGGCCACCTCTCTGGTAATTTGCTGACATGTCCAAGTGGGAGGAGTGTTTAGGGAAGACCCCCTAGATATGCTGGAGTTACTTTGTTTTTCCTCTGTGTGGGAATGCCTTGGGATTCCCATGGAAAAAGCAGCCAGAGAAAGGGTAGGAGTGGATTTCCCTGTTTTGGCTGCTACGACCTGACCACAGATAAGCAGAAATAAATGGATGTGTGGATGGATATAAGCATTTAATTGACACACACGCACACACACACACACACACACACACACACACACACACACACACACACACACACACACACACACACACACACACACACACAGCTTATCAAAAACTTTTTTTTCTCATGAACATTATCCGAATGCATGTTAACCATAGTTTGTTATCAGGATTATTCAGACTAAAACTGTAGATGGGAGATGGATTAGCTTTCATTATGTTCTTTTTTTTCTATCTGTAAAGCGTCCTGAGATGGCATTGCCGTGATTTGATGCTCTATAAATAAAGTTGAATTGAATTAAACATTAACTCTGCACTAAGTTAATTCAGTTTAATCTGCACATGCTATTTACCTTGTCCAGTCCCAATGATGCACAGATTCCCCAGTTTTCTACCTCTCATCTTTGGTAGTCTATCTTCCTTCTCCTCTTCAGCAGCTGAAAAAAATGTAAAGTAGTATGCTCATGTCAAGTATTTCAAAATTATTACCAAAATAAGGGTGAAACTGATACTTATTATGTAGTTTTCCACGCTACGATCGAAAATACAAAAAAGAGGAAGTGGACTTTGATTATGTCTGGTAGATGTAGATCTATCACATTTGCCCTCTGTCCAATCAGAACCTGTCCCAAACCACAGATGTAAAGTGGAATTTAGTGACGAAGTGTTTTCAAGTAAACCTCAATTTGTAATTAGTATTACCAATTTAAACCACCAGGAGAATAATGCTATTCTGAATTATTTAATTCCGTATTTACTCCGAATAAAAAAAAACATGTAACTGTAGCCTTTGCGTCCTTGCATGGGCTCTGACTTGACAATATATATGTTTTATAAACTTATTTTGGTCAGAAATTCTCCTTTGCCTGAAGTGGTGCTCAACTGCAGCCTGTTGGTAAATATAGACAAACACTGATTCTTCCTGTCTGCAGTCATTGTAATATACTGAACCAGCTGCCAATGAGAACATTTAAGAAGAATGGAAAACCTGCAAGTTGAAGTGTCAATACTAAATGTAATGTGTTGCAATCCCAATCCCTTGGTCAATTCAGAAGTGAGTGCAAAGCAAACATGACTTAATGTGAGCACTGTGTGCACATTTTTCAGACACCTAAGCCTAGCTAATTTGTTTAGGTGTTGCCAAGTAACTAAATGACTTACAGAATAAGTAACGGATGAAATTAAGTCTTAAATTAAATAAGTCTAAATGAGAAATAAACATAGGTCTCCCACACGACAAATGGCTCATATTGGTCTTTTTGGAGAACAGAATTCATAGACAAAAAAACAGCTTTGTCTTCTTCTCGACTAAGCATTGCGAATTGTCATGACATTATACTGTGCATGTAATATAACAAGATCGTTAATCAATCCAATCCTGCATATCCTGCAGATCTTCAAATATTTTCATTCATTTACTAATTTAATGGTGACTAACTTCTTACCACCCATGAAATGTTTCACAATGTAGCAAATGCTTTGGACTTGCAAATGGAAACACAACACTTCTCTGCTGAATAAACAATGAACGAAGACACTTTAATGTCATTGGATTTTTTACTTTGTAAAAACCCTCCTTGTGACCAATATAGTTGTGCCACTGGATGCTAAGATCTGTATAATAATTGCGGATGTCTTTTGGGACACATAAGTGCATAAGCATGACTCTTATATTGCATCCTAAGACTTGCTGAGAGTGTTTTTCTGCAGTGTGTGCAGTTTGAAGCAAATAGCTTGGGAGGCCTGTTGGTATTAATTGCACCAAGTTTCAAAAACATATGGAGATACTGTAAGTGAACGAGAGCATGATTTTGGTGGAAATCAATAGGAAAAAGATTGTTGAGAAGGGAAGCAGACACGCATTTAAATGCTGTGTTCTCACTGAATTATTTCACTATTATTTGTTTTCAGAAGTTTAGGAACATGATTTGCATGTGTAAAATGGATTTTCCAGTAGTGATAATCACTTCAAAGCATGTTAAGGGTGTATGCTTCTCAGCGTTAAGAATCACATTCTAAATCAGCTCAAGCAATCAGGGTTGTAAAGCTGTATTTGCTGATTCATCTTTCCTTTAATTCATGCATGGCTTAATCGCAATTAACAGTTTACACCACTTTCTGCTAGAAAGATAAAAATAATAAGTTGTTGTAATTTTAGTGTGACATAGTGAGAGGATATTAAAAAAAAAAAAAACCTGCATGCTGGGGTGATCTCAATCATGTCTACCACTTGTTTTCTTTTTTGTCTTTCCGACAAGCTCCAAAAGATCAGTGGGATGACATAATTTCTGCCTCAAGGCAAACTGCTTTTGACTCTAACTTGTTAACAAAACCTTCTGTAGGAGAAATATCAGCCAGAAAAGAAAATAACACTGATCTAAAGACAACCAGTGACACACTTGGTCACGCACATTCAGGCACTCACTCCATATATGCACGACCACAGACCACACGCTAACTTCACAGAGCTGTTTCCGCCTGTTGGGATTTAATTAGAGAGACTTAAATGATGTTGAGATGAAAGCAACGTAGCCTAATCGGCTGAGCTTTATATATGTCCTCTCTTCCTTATTATATTTCATTAATGAGATGTTGATTTAAAAGAGGGTATGGAGCTGTATTAAGTGTAAGATAGACAGAGAAAATGAGTGGGAAAGAGCAGAAAAAATGTGCTGTAAATAAATGTTGGAGAAGATGATTACCTAAACAAAAATAAATAAATAGATAAATTGAACTAAGTATATCATCAGTTGACAACTGATTCAACTTCAGCTGCCCTGCAATCCCTCAGCCTGGAATCCTTAGAAAAATGCACTGATGAAAAATAATGTCATAATTTAAAAGATACACGTCTTCATCATCATGAAGGTTGCCATGTGTTTATTGTTCATAATTAGGGGCAACTGTAAAGACATTATGCGATGTAAAACAAATTTACCAGAGCTCTATAATAAATACTTATCTTCTTTAGCAGTCTAACTTTATGTAAAACATTCAACAGATTCAGAAACTCATTTCTGGAGCAAAAGGTTTAAATGCAAAGGAATCCTCAAACATAATTCAATAAAACATAATTCAAATGCCAGACTCAAAGCTTATGTCGCTGGATACCAATGACAAAATTTAAATGTGATTTGATGTTAACTATGGCAACAAAGCAAACTTGCTTTCCAGGCATTTCAGTATCCCCAATAAAAACAAACAAACAAAAAAAAAAAAAACGGTCATGCAATATGTATTGTCAGCTGCAGCCTGAATCAGGTGTGTTGGAGCGGGGAAACAAAGAAAAACCCTGCAGGACACTGGCCCATGAGTTCCAGATTTAATGGACCCCGATTTAGGGATGGCATAGATTAATTACAATCAGTGATTTAAAGCATCTGAGTTTCCCAGAGCTTGTGATACAGACATTTCAAAATAGTATAAATATTTTCCTCCATGTCGCAGGGTGAAAGTAGTGCAGGACCAAATGCAGGCCAGACAAATCCTGAAAGCAGGTGTGATGCAGTAAATTGGGTTTTAATCCAACAGAAGGAGAAAAAGGCAAACTACAACAATGAACTGGCAAATGAGACCTGAAACCAAGTGGTACATAAACACACACAGAAAACACAACAAGTCACAGATGGCTTGAATGAACTAAATGAAACCAGATGAACTAATGAACAGGAAAGGAATGCTAAACTAAATACACATGGGAGAAAAACTACAAAATAAAACAGGAAACCAGGCCAAACACTACATATCCCCAAGACAGAACGCTGAAACCATAACATCCCAGTGACCAGCTGTAACATACAGTCTTATGCATCGATGGATTCTGTGGAATGTCACGAGTGTAAAGATGCCAGTGTGATTAAGTTATAAGAAACACCACACATGCAATATTTTACATTTTCACAAATTTTCTGCCATCATGTTTAAATTCATGTATTAATTTCATGTATAAATTTAATATTGTTTTATTTCAGAATAAAATGATTAATTGTGTGACTAGATCAAATGATTTTGCTATTGTATGCTGTTCATGTTTGATATTTTCTTACCTTTAGGTATTTTTTCCTTAAAATATAAGAGAGAGGTATATACTAATTTAAATATTATTTGGTTAATAAGCTCAGTTGTTGGCGTTGTTACCTTGGGGATGTGCATCAATGAATTTGTGGGTTTACTCTATAGAGGAGTTGTACATTTTTGCTGTTGAAGCGTCTTTTCCTGGAGTGAGTTTCTCTACCTTAAATCTGTGAAGGTGTGCTGCCTTCCTAGATATGTTGGAGACATAAAAATAACCTGGAAACCTTCCATTGCATTATAATTCTTTTCTAGATAGATACACCATCAGACACATATTGAGCCAACAGGAATTCAAAATATTTATCACATTGGTATATCACTGTCTCTACATTACAGCAAGTTCCATCACGTTGAAAGAAATTAACAGACTTGTACTGTTATAGTGCCCCAGGTATCTCTTCATTTAATGCCAAACTATATCTCTATTAGTGAAGGACAAGAGCAGAGAAATGAGATAAAGCCATAAAAGGAAGACAGCTTTATAACAACACTGCAACTTATCGCCCTCATCTCTGTTCCACCTCCTCCTCTCTTTCAGCTTTCCCCGATTTCCCTGGTTGCCTGGTAATATAGTTGTCCCACAACAGAGTTCTCAGCACAGACTATCATAGATGGAGGAAGGGTAGACGTAACAATAGAATCACAGAAAAGAAATTTCAAATAAAGCAATAAAAAAGTGAAGGGGATAAGAAATGAGGGAAAGAGAAGCAATGGAAAATATGTGAAAATGTTACGGAATATAAAAGATGCTTTGAGTTTGGTGGACCACTGCATCAAGTCCCCTGGCTACAGCCTCCTTGTGCCTCCTGGGCGGGCGTGCGGCCAACTTTTGGTGGATCGTCTTGGTTCTGTTGTGTTTTCTCTGAAGTTTTAGGATGTTCGCCTTTCTTTACTAGTAAAGCAGCTGCTTATTTAGTTTTTCTGTTGCGGTTTGATTGCAGCTGTTGTAGTTTGTTTTCTTGCTTTTGTTTTCCTCTCTGAACTTTTCTCATCCCATTCCACTTCTTTTAAGATTTTTCTCTTGTCCAGTCCAGCAGTTATCAGCAGAATTGGCAAGAAACATAAATATTAAATAAAATAATAATAAAGGATAACATTTAAGATATAAGAGGAGCCCAATATGCAAAAGGCTGTTAACAAAGTTAATTTGTCCAGAAGAATATGAGAGACAGACCATCATTCTGTGTTCATGATGCTGGAAAGGACAAGTTAACAGACCGTTACATAAATTAAATAAATAAAAAATGCATTGAAGCTTCATGAATCCAAGAAAAATTCAGCACACATTAACATTAATAATTTTTTTCACTAAGGTACTATACCGAACAATTGTATTTTGTATTTACGTTTTGTGTGCATGACAGTCAGATTGTCATGATGCCTGCTTTGTCTGCAATAATTACGGGGACTGTTAGCTCTTTTTCCACAAAGTTGACAATCAGAAATATATGTAGTACATTTCTCTGTCCTATCTGGAATTTCTGAGTCCCTCTTAAATGATACTCCTTAATACATTAAATGTGAAGATATGACCCACATGTATTGATCCCAGGTAATACATGTCAGGCATATGTCTTGCCTGGGAGAAGGTAAGGATCATTGTCAATCCTATAAAATGGTGGATTGAAATGTCAGTAGGATTAATGAAAGCATCCCAGAAAATGGTCATTCACTGGGTAAATGAGCAACTTACTTCATCCACTGCTACAGAATTGGATGCAACATTGTTCCCATGTGATAAATATTTTGTGAGTGGTGTAGTTTAACCCTCCTGTCGTGTTTGGGTCAAATCAGACCGATTTACAACTTAAAACCTTTATAAAAATTTTGTTTTACATCTGATTGCCTCGAGGCCTCATAACATCCTCCATACTATGTAATTAAACATGTAAAAGTGATGATCACCACTTTGATTGAATTTTGAGTGTTTTAATCAACCTTGTTACATCTGTTGTGTTCCCGGTCAAAAGTGACCGCCATAAGAAATGAATGGGTAACCAGAATATATTCATCCATCAGACAGAAAATATCCCCATAAACAACTCACTCACTCTTCTAACCGAACAATGTCTTTTGTGGGTACACATCTCTTTTCCACGCTTATGTGACATTCCTCCCACATGAACCAAAACGATCTACAAATCTTCACACAGATTAGACAGGTGTCTGTTATGTGAACCCATCTCTTTCCCGCGCCTTTTTGCCTAACACCCACATGAACCACACCTTCCAGACTAATCAATGTATCAATCAATGTATCAAAACATTGGCATCAATGTATCATCTTCACACAGACCCCATATATATAGCTTGATGTCTGCCTTGCACTCCTTTTACTCTGAGCACAATGAGTAGGCGGCTGACCAAGAGGTTCTCTGCTGAAGAGGTTCTGGTCCAGAGTTTTGGACAGGATGAAGACGGCACTGAAATTGAGCCAGAGATAGAGGAGGATGCCTCAGAAGAGGAAGACAACACAGATTTTGATCCAGACGTTGAGGAGACAGACCATTCAACCGATGGCATCTGAAGATCAGACACCTGAGGAGACTTTCCGGTCCAAGAGTGGACACTTGCTCTGGTCTTCAGTTCACCAGGACAGAGGAAGTAGAGCGAGAGTGGAAAATATCATAAAGATGACGCTGGGGCCAACTGGCTATGCAACATCTTGTGTTGCTTCCAACTGTTTTTTCCAGAGTCCATTGAGGAAATTATACTGGACATGACAAACCTGGAGGGGAAGTGTGTGTTTGGGGACACCTGAATAGAAATCAACCTGGTAGACCTCCAAGCTTATTTAGGTCTGTTGATTTTAGCGAGAGTACATCGCTCAAACAATAAGGGTACAAAAAGTCTGATTTGACAACAAAGATACGCAACATGTCTGCTGGTGAATTGACAAACTGGTTGCCATCAGGAACATTTGGGACCGGTGGGTGGAGCGCCTCCCTCTCATGTACAATCCAGACCCTGAGGTAACAGTTGACAAGCGCCTGGTTTCTTTCAGAGGTCGCTGTTCGTTCAAGGTGTACATTCAAAGCAAACCAGGGAAATACAGCATAAAAATCTGGCAGCCTGCGATGCCAGGAGCAGCTATGCCTTGAATATGCAGGTGTACATGGAGAAAACAAGTACTTGAAGGGACGAAAAAAACCAAGGCATGCCTGTTGTGGTGGACATGACAACTGGTCTCCAAGGGCATAATATCACATGTGACAACTTCTTCACATCATATGCCCATGTACACACACACGCACACATACATTCATGAGTTTCATCTTTGGGTTTCCATTTATTTTTTACAGCACACATTCATAATTGTAATACATTTCTGTGCCTGTTTGTATTTTTACTGCAGTTGTTTTATGTCTATTTCCATAAATTCATGTTAAATGTCACTTGTTCACAGTTAAAAAATGTTGAATAAAAGTTTGCTGGTGAAAAATTATTTTTGTTCTATTTTAAAAGCTGTTAAAACAGACCGGTCAAGTTTGACCGGGAACACTAAAGTAAGGGGTAGGAGGTGAACACGACAGGAGGGTTAATTGATGCCCCGCTCTGTGATTTTCAGTTCATTTTCAAATTGAGTGTGTGTAATTGTGAAAATGAATTGTGTGAAATTTAAAAGGATTAAATCAATATCACAGATCAACTTTCCCTTTAGCCTGGGTGTGTATGTGTGTGTTTTCTTTAAATATATTAAACAAACAAACATTTGGTTAGGTTTAGGCTCCAAAAACACTTTGTTAAAGGAAAAAGATATCTGAGCAATCCGGTATTTTTGTAAAAAACTTGCAGAAGTCAATTTCTTCTTTCCCTTTTAAGAATCAGCCTTTCGGAATAGTGTTGTTAACACTGCCTGGGATGGGATTGTCACCTTGGAAACTAAAGCAACGTAGTGAAAACCTGATCTCCTACGGTTACACCCCTGCATGTGTTCAGCTTATAGACATGCAATGCTTTTTTAGGAGCACTGCACCTATTTTATTTAGCTACTCAGAGCACTTCCAAGGGAAAATTTCTAAGATTTTTCAGACAACTAGGCATACGGACAGAAACTGTCACCAGGAAAATGGAAGATAAACTTGTTTTGACTGTGTCAGTTTTGTGCTGTAGGCTATGACATGTCACACACAAATAAGAAAAAAGGCCATTCGTTGGAGCAGATCAGCCAGAGACTAAATCTTACCGGGAACAATATTAATGATATGACAAGTTGAAACAGTGTATTAAACTGAAATTGACCCACAATCTGTCTCGTGTGTAACATTAAAAAAACATATGAGCTGCAGGGCTGAACAGTTTTATATGGATGTTGTACTCTAAACCTCCTACTTAAAAGTGTCAGTTCTTTAATCCACAATTGACCTGGAAATGTGTTCCTTCTGACAAAAGCTCTTCCAAAAAAAAAAAAAGAAAAAAAAAAAAAAAGAAAAGTTAAAAAAAACTGCGACATTCATTGTACTGCTGTACATTAGTGCTTAGTATTACACACTGTACACTGACAATACAAAGCAAAAGGCAGTGCTGGTCAAAAGTAACAGGAGACCCACCAAGAAAGAAAAGGACAAAAAAATGCAGGGGGCAATGGAAGTGCTCCAGAGCACCATCTCAGGGCTTTTTCGTGATAGAAAAGCACTTTACAGAAACAGAACTTTATAAGTATGAAGCTCAAATTCACAGATGATACAAGCCTCAGAAGAGTTGTTAGTTGCAGTGCCAGAAGTTCTTATTGGCTGATTGGACTTTACAACGTAGCGCAGAATGACTACATGAAGACGCAGAGCTCCATGTTCAAATTGTACCTGTAAGTGACTGCCAAAATAAATACCCTAGAGAGACTGAACCATCCAAGAAACTGACTTTGTCCCAGCAGTGCTTTATCCCCCTGCTGGGGGGAAGATACTGCACAGTGGGGCTTAGGGAGAGTTAGAAGTAATCAGAAAAAAGCCTGACCTATGGCAGTCAAAAGAACTCTCTTGGGGTGTCTTTGTTCCAGAGTCTATGATGGCTTGATACATCTACTAAGTCTTTTCTTATGTGAACGACTACTTTTCAGCTCACTTTTTTTCCTCACCTCTGCTTCTAACCCATACCAACACGACCAAACAAAACCTTGTTTGTCATTACATTAATCACAGGACATGCTGGAGAGATCTTAAGAGAGAGAAGAGCTTCCAGGAATCCCAACAACAAATTGTGTGATTTATGGAGATTATTTTTCTCCATCATTGCCCACATGTAATGTACCAAGGGCTTTACTTGAAATTAAGGCTGAACTACATTTATCAAGTATGGCTCCATCGTCACACCTTGGTCCTTTAACTGTCCTGATTTTGTATTTCTGTTGTTCTTCTGTCTGTGCTCTTTAAGACTGGTATGGAAATGCAACAACTTAAAGCTACAAGTACCATCCCATTAAAGTCTAGGCAAAATCCAAGAGCAAAGGGCGACTTACATAAACAGTGTGATTATGAAATACGGTATGTGAATGCAAAGATGCCAGGCAGGAACTCATCTGGTAGTTTTTTAAAGATGCAGAAAAGCACACACCTACATGTAAATATGAGATGTGTGAGCAGTCAGAAATGATTAATGTCTCCCTAATTGCATTCTAAAAATAGTGCCTTGCTTTGCCACAAAATCCTTTTTACTTTTATTGCTTAAAAGCAGGTTGTGCCCCCAGGTGCTTGATTTGCTTTCTTTCTATGTTTGCCTTTAAAACACAGTCAAACAAAGCAGTTGTGCTGCCTGGTTGTTTAAAGGCAGTTTTTTAACTGCACAGCGGTGCCCTTTGTATGGTAACAATAAAACCTTACTTTAAACACATTTTTTACAGGTCAAAATCCAAACACATTGCTCTCTCACATCTTACAAATCTGTAACTGAATGAAGTTAAGAGTCAACAACTGTAATGACTGATCAAAACCTAATTTATTTATTTCAACCATGTCAACAAACATGCTATTATTTCAGCCTGCTGGCCTTCATGAAACCATGACGAAAGCAGAGTTCATGTCACTCATATACAGGATTTAATATGATTGGTGAGTATCTTTGGGTATTCACTGTTTGAAAGATAGAAACACATAGAGTTCCATTAACTAAAGAATACATACATAGCCTTTTACAATATATACACGTAGTCAAAACATATACATTATCAGGTGTGTACACATTTTTTATTGTGTAATATTTATATAAAGTAAATACATTTAATTTACACTCACTTTTTCCTAAGGCACAAATGTGTCATTGTAGATGCCATGAAAGTAAGCGCAGAAAGAAAATGATTGACAGTCAGACTGCTTTTCTGTTTTACCTCTCTTAGCCATTTATTTAGCCTTATGGCTGTACAAGTAGTAAGGTTGTGACAGAGATGGCGCAATGGCTGGTGATTGATCGAAATAACTGCCCTAAATTGTATAATGAGTATGAGACGATGGGATCATGATGGGAACAGTACTTGATTTTCCACTCGGGGAGTCCAGCATTTAAAGTCATATAATATATTGTAGGAGAAAGGTCCTTCCACTCATGTCAGGGAAAATCAAGCTGAAAGACTGACGGGCAGGAACTGACAAAGAGGACGCAAATTTCACAAGTGTACATGTACATAATGTCCATGTGGAGAGAAGATGCACTAATTATTGATCATGTTTATTTGTTAATTTGTTTCAAGGATACAATTAGCTGCTGCCATGGCAGCAGATAGTCTTCCCAGAGTTTGCATGTAAAGCAATGATATCAGAAAATACCTTCTAACAAATAGGTAATGATACAATTTTACACCCACGACTCAAAAAACCTAACCCACAAATACTCCCTATCACCCACACCTAAAATATCTCAAACATTATACAAAAAGATGATACAATCGCTAATACTGAAAACAAAAACATCAAATCCCAACAAGAGACGGAACACATGGTTATAATGCCATTTCAGCTACATGGGCCCCATGTGAAGCTCATGAGGGCTGGGTGTTTGAGCCTCATAAGTGGATGTAAGTGGGCTAGTTGGGTATGGGTATAATCACAAATAATAAACAACCAAGTACCTCAATCTGGAAATAAATGTAAGTTTCTCTACACTTCACTGACGCTGAAGACTGTTCAATTATTGTATAATAGACATAATTGATTTTATAAAATTGAGATTTTTTTTTTCACTGAAATGATTCAATTAGGAAAGTGTAATTTTGTGACTGATTACTTGATAGATTTTTGATTTAGCATAATAAATTATTATTATTTATACAGATGCAAGTGAATTATGTTTTTAATGTATTCATTAATTACAGCCTAGAATTAAAAAAAATATAAAGGAATCATAAATTTCTTTCTTACCAACTCCACATTTTGTGCTGTTTGCAAAGGGGACAAAAAGACTATTTCTACCATGCTGCTTAGCCATTACATGGGATGCTTTGATTTAGGTGCTATTAACCAACTAAACAGTTATTTCTTTTTTTTTTTTTTTTTTAAATCGCAAAATCTAGATTAGATCTATTATTCTGGATTAAAGTTTTCCTTCTCTAGAATCCAATTGCAGAATGGGAGATATTTTTTTATTTCCCTAAAGTACAGGGACACAAAAGTTACAAAACAAAAATATAATAATAATAAAAAACAATAATTATGATGGTTTTTTTTTTTCACAAATTGCGGAGTTGGTAACAACTGTTAACAAACAACAGCCTGGTCAGCATATTTTGCGCTGATGTGAATCATGATAATGTTTTATCAAGTTGCTAAATAATGACACTGACTTGCACCAAGTCATGTGCTCTAGACAATAATTTTAATACATTGCTTCATTTATACAAAACCTTTCATCTTTCTGTTATTTACATCTTTCCCACAGTACACTATGTTGGTAAGCAGATCTGTGAAATCATGATATCTGATAGACAGTGATAAAACAAAAAACGGAATAGATGGAGATTGAGGAAAGCTTTGGACAAGAGTAAAGCAGTATGACATTAGATAGAATTCTGAGGGAATGACAGAAATGAGAAAAGTCAGAATGATAGAAAACATCTCAAAATAGACTGGTAAAGATTTACTGACAAAGGAGGGGTTATAATGTGAGGATGCGATATGAAGTGAGAGTACTACTCTAGTGCATTAGGGAATGATAACAGCATACCATGAGCATATGTACGAAAACAAAGAAAGGAAGAGGAAGGAAATAGAGATGCAACAAATGCATGAGTGGGGCACTTGCCCTCCCTTTTCCGGTGAGGAGACTAGTGTAAATGAGATCGACTCATTTCCCACACAGACACAAGCACCCACCCTCATCTGTCTTTGACAAACGTGCCCTCATACACACACAAATACATGTGCAAACAAGCACACAGCGACTAGAGATGAAAGGAATCAATACATTACAGCAGACATCTGAAGAGTCCAGTCCACTCCCTGGAGGATCAACAGTAATTGGTCCAGACAAACAGCCAAAGGACAGCAACAATAACAAAGCCTCCATGAACACCAAATGCAGCAATTAATAAATCAGAACAGGAATAGCAAATTAAATCTATGAACAAATATCGACAAGGCTTTGAACACATTTCCATTATTCACGTTCTATTGTTGTGGTCTGTTGGTTTCAGAGACCACACTTGCATAAGCATTTGCATTTCTAAATCAGTGACTGTTGCATCTGCATATAACCAGCCAGGCAAGTTTTAGGTATTTGCTGTTCATTTGCATTTGGTGGTTTGTAGCTTGTTAGTTGATAAATAATACCATAGTTTAATTTTCCGAAGAAGGGAGAAGACTGCTGATGAGATGAAACACTCTGGACCTCAAAATGCCTCAACATAAGATTTGTCTTTCCAGAAACTACATACTATACTCAGTTGTGTGGAGAGGTCTTGAATCAACCTTCTTCTTTTTATATTTGTATTTCAAAGAGCCAGATTTTTTGTAAATCTTTCAAACTGGTCTTTATACACACACACACACACACACACATATACATATATATATATATATATATATATATATATATATATATATATATATATATATCTATGCATAAATATATATGAAAAAACCCTACATGAATAACTTTGTTTTGTTCTTGGAAAAGTGTATGAACAGTACCTTTTACTTTAAAAAGTACATTTTACTTTTAAAAGTAAAATGTAACCTATAACTCAAAATTATTTGGAGACAACAATACATAAAAGGGGCAAATTATTCAAAATGTAGAACAAAACCAAATCATAGAGTGTTACAGCGGGTATAGTGAAGAGTTAAAACAAAAATTAGAAAGGGGGACCAAAGGCAGGAGAAAATAGAAAAATTAAAGACAGAAAGAAAACAACAGACTCTAAACAAAGTCCAACATCATTCCACAAAGAGGACACACTTCAATCAGTTTCAATAGGATTGCTCAAGGCTGTGCTTTGATATGACATTACAGATTAGATTTCTGTTTTTGGCCTTCTTTCAAATTTGAGGGAACTGCTTATGTTCAAAGATAACTTACTGGAATGTCTTTAACTTGAAAGGATAACTCATAGTAAGCCTCTCTGGTTTTTAGTAACTAATTCTTCCAAGTAGATGGTCACTCATACTTTACTGCCAAAATGTAGTATGAAATTAAACAACAGAAAATGAGTGTATGAAAATTCAAAGAAATACAAAGGAAATTACTTTGTACCTAAAACGAATGTAAAAATAAGTATAAGGAACCATATATAATTAAGACATCATACAGCAAACAAAAAAGAATCAGAAGACATGATAATGTCTGACTATATGCACTGTAAGTTTTGGAACTTACATAACCATACTCCTGCCTGTAGCCTTTGTTGTGGATGTTTCTCTTGCAAAGAAGGTTTGTATGGCAGCAAAAAATAAGACCAGTTAGACGTTTAGAGGCAGACGACACACAAATACATTTCAAACAGCAGTTTGTGCCATTCAGGAGAAATCAATAACAAACTCTAAAGTCGTTTGAAAAATTATAGTAGATTATGATGTTTATAAAGTTATAAAAATGTTATTAGGCCAGATAGTAAGGCAACATCAAGTTTGAGACAAAAAAAGTGGAGACCGAAGAAAAGATAATCAAATCTGAAAATTTTTTTTTTGTCTATTAAAGGCTGTTTGAAAGGTTTCGAACAGATTCTCAGTTTATGTAAGATTAATACTTTCAACAAGATAAACTTGTTTAACTTAAGTACAAATGTAACCCTTTTGCCACCCGGCTCGTATGGTAAAGGAGTGTTCTCTCTGAATACACCCACTCTTTTCTGGAAAGCAAATTAACACGATGGCAGAAGAGACATCTCAATGTATCAAAACTGTGTCTAGGGTCTATTATTATTCTTACTCACAAATGCATAACCAAAAAAATTACTCCTCAGGAACTATAAGGAGCACCAGTATGAGTTAGCACTGTCCATAACTAGCTAGCTTAGAAATATACTTTTTTTTTTTTTTTTTTTTTTACAGTGTAGGCTTTTACCAGAATAAAAAACAATGAGAAACACAGACTCAATTTCACATTACTTGTGTATTCAACAAATGTCAATACAAGAACCTAGGATGTGAAGTATTTCAACCCTTTTTTCCAACCAGTATTTTTTTTAGAGTGCACTCTGTGTCTATATCAGCTTGTAGTTCGGAACGTTGGCGCGCATTGGAGCTCAGATAAATGGAGAGAAAAAAAAACCCTTAATGCAACGATCATACCAGTCGCTGGCTTTTCCCCATCCTTGCTGAAAGCAACAGCGTGAAGCAGAAATCCTCCTGCCTGAGATCCTTGATGTAGGTGAGTGGCGGTCCGCTGGCAGCGACGCGTTTTCTCTCGGTGCGGCTCTCCTGGCAGATGTCGGACGGTCTGGCGCTAGCTTCCGCTTTAGCCTGCTGGTCTGTCCCGGCGATATGCTGCCGCTCACTCTCTGCGCTGCGGGTCGCTAATCCAGGCCTCAGCAGTCAACCGAAAGTGAAGAACACCTCTGCAGATTGTAACCAGTACGTGGTCAGTCTCTGTGACGTCCCATGCACCTGTTCTTCTCCCTGCCTGACGTCGGAAAAACCCCACGCGTACCCTCGTGTCCTCTTTTTTTTTTTTCTCCTTCCCATTCCACACACACCACACATACAGCGTCACCCCAACGTTTTTTCTTTATGAAAAAAACATGAACCAGTGACAAATAATAACTATTATTAGTCATGTCTTGAAACACAATAAACCAATGTGTGCCTTCTTTAGAAAACAAAGTAAAATATGTATTTTGTAAATAACATTAACAATACTGATTTATCAGATTACTACACTCTCCCCCCCACCAGAAATAAAGTCATGCCCTCATGCCTTGGTAGGTAACAGGTTATGTTAAACCCAACTAAGGAATAACAGGAGAACTTATCCATTTGTAGAAACAAGAAATAAACTTCACTGGACATATACTAGGAGTACCTAGGATATAAGTAAGTCTAGATGGAGCCTTCCTGAGTCTTTGAGAGTTCCTTATCTCACAGTCAGTCTCTAATTCTTCTTGTGGGCTAGGCTCTGGACCAGGAGTCAGTATGTCTTCAGTCTCTGACATAGTATTGCATGTCTCTTGCTTGCATGTCAGACTGTTCAACTGTGTCGGACCTAGTCTCATTCTCAGCACTCTGCTCCTTTTGGCCGGATTGCAAATCCAGATCTAGACTGAATGGTTCGGGTGTTTCATCATTTTGAGTGCCATTTTGTATTTCAACTGGCACGTAAAATGTTTCATCTTCAGAATCTGTGCATTCACCACTTCTGTTCTCTTGTTCTGACATTTCAGGGTTCTTTACTGAGCCTTTGTCATCTTCTGAGGGTTTGTGTGTTTTCCTCCTTCTCAACCTCCTCTTTGAAACAATGTTTGGGCTCTGTGCTGATTCCAAACATACTTTCTGTCCCAGGAGCAGGATGTGATTATGATGAAGGATCTTTATAGGTCCATCACCTTCCTCTGGTCTCAGCCGAAACACAGGTAAGTTTGACAGTTGACTCTGAACAACATAAGGCGAAGAAACCCAACAGTCTGCCAGCTTATGTTTTCCTTGTAGTCCAAGGTTACGGATAAGGACTCGATCTCCAGGTAAAAGTTGCGTGAACTTGACTCTCTGATCGTATCTTTGTTTGTTTCCTTTATTTTGCCTGGCAGCAGTGGACTCTGCAAGACTGTAAGCGGCTTTCAGTTCTTTCCTCATGTCGGTCACATACTTCAGGTAAGTTTCTTTGCACGTGCTGTCGCTGGATGTTCCGAAACATAAATCCACAGGCATCCTTGCTTCACGCCCAAACATAAGATAGTATGGCGAGAAACCTGTAGCTTCATTTGGGGTGCAATTATAAGCGTGGACCAGGTGTGCAATGTGTTTACTCCAATTCCTTTTTTCATTGGGCTGAAGAGTCCCAAGCATGTCCAACAAGGTTCTATTAAACCTTTCTGGCTTTGGATCCCCCTGAGGGTGATATGGAGTGGTTCTTGACTTTTCAACACCAAGAAGACTCAGCAACTCATGAATGAGGCGACTCTCAAAGTCCCTACCCTGGTCGGAGTGTATGCGTCTTGGCAACTCATAATGGACAAAGTATTTCTCAAGTAGGACTTTGGCCACAGTTGCAGCTTTCTGATCTCTTGTCAGAAAAGCTTGCGCATACCGTGTGTAGTGATCAGTAATGACCTTGAACATTCTCAGTGTGACTACAGTCTGGCTCGATGGACAAGAAATCCATGCATACTAAATCCATTGGATCATCACTTTGCATGTGAAATAAAGGAGCCACTCTTTTAGGAAGTGTTTTCCTCTTTACACACCTTGCACAGTTTTTGCAGTGCTCTTCCACATCTGATTTCATCCTAGGCCAATAGAACCTCTCTTTAAGAAGTTTTGTCAATGGCAAGATGGCCAGAGTCATCATGAAGTGATTTCATGACAGTTTTCCTGAACTTTTCTGGCAAAACCAGTTGGAAGCGGCGGTTTCGGACAGGTGGAACTGTGACTCGATACAGAACACCTTGTTGTAACTTCAGTCGTTCAAACTCCCTTCGTAGTAGTGAGCTTGTGGGGTTTCTTGTCTTGACTTGATTTATTTCATTCTGCTTTAAGCCATATTTCACCTAGTGTTGGATCTTCTTGTTGAGCTGTTGAGATTTCAGATGAGCTGATGATGGGCATTCCCTTGAGACTGAGTGAAGACAGGTTACTTAAGCTTTGGGTGTGGCACGAGCAGACAAACCCAGGTGATCAATAGCCCTTTCGTGAAAGACATTTTTCTTGGCCACTCTGGATATTTGACACATGGCTTGGACACCATCTGCAAAGACATCTGTCCATTGTTTTTCTTGACTTTGGTCACGGTGTGGACGCCTTGAAAGAGCATCTGCGTCAACATTTTGGATTCTTGATCTGTATTTGAGACTGAAATCATATGTTGACAGAGCTGCAAGCCATCGATGACCCGTGGCATCTAGTTTGGCTGATGTCAACACATAAGTCAAAGGGTTGTTGTCAGTTCTGACCTCAAACTTTGCTCCATACAGGTAGTCATGTAGTTTGTCTACTACGGCCCACTTTAACGCGAGATACTCCAGCTTATGAGCAGGGTAGAGACGTTCAGATGAAGTTAGACTGCGACTGATGAAAGCAACTGGTCTCAGCCCTTCACCTTGATCTTGGTATAAAACACCCCCGAGTCCTTCTTGGCTTGCGTCAACATGCAGCACATAGGGTAACTGGGGGTCTGCAAAGGCTAGCACCGGAGCACTTGTGAGTCTCTGCTTTAGTTCCTCGAACGCAGCCTCACATTTTTCATCCCACCGATGACCAAATGGTTCTGTTGGGTTGAAATAGGTCTGGTCTTTCTTTCTTTTGGATCTTTTCCCATGGGGAGGGTAACCAGACAACAGTTGGCTCAGAAGGAATGCAACCTTAGCATAATCCTTGACAAAGCGTCGGTAGTATCCGCAGAATTCGAGAAATGATCTCAAGGTAGTCACAGTGGTTGGTCTGGGCCATGTAGTGACTGCTTCAGTCTTCCTTGGATCTGTCGACACTCCATCTTGCGACACGATGTGACCAACATATGACACAGATGGCTGGCAAAACTGATATTTGTCTAATGACAACTTTAGGCCCTCCTCCTGTAGACGGTCAAGCACTTTCAGCAGCCGTTGTTTATGCTCTTCAAGTGTTGCAACAAACACAATGAGATCATCTAGATAGACCAGCACTTCCAACAGATTCATGTCTCCAACGGTCCTTTCCATGATTCACTGGAAAGTTGCAGGTGCGCCTGATACACCCTGTGGCATCCTGTCAAACTGATAAAACCCAAGAGGACATATGAAAGCTGTTTTTTCTTTGTCCGATTCACTCATGGGCACTTGGTAGTATCCACTCCTGAGATCCAGAACATTAAACCATTTGCTGCCATTCAGACAAGTGAGGGCATCCTCAATCTTAGGGACGATGCATTGGTCTGGGACAGTTCGTCTGTTGAGAGTACGGTAGTCCACACACATCCGAATCTTTCCATTTTTCTTTCGAACAACCACTATCGGAGATGCATATGGACTGCGTGCGTCAGTGATTATGCCAGCTCCTTTCAATTCTGACAGATGCTCTCTCAGTGCTTCAAGATCTGCCAGTGGTAAGCGACGCGATCTCTCCCGGAATGGTTTGTCATCTGTAGTTTTGATTTCATGCTGCATGCTTCTACTGCAACCCACATCAAACTCATGAGTGGAGAAAACTGTACTGCACTCTAACATTTTATTCATCAATCTCTCTTTCCATTCCTTGGGGACAGGTGAAGTTCTGAAGTCAAAAGATGATGGGGTGAGTTTCCTTGAGGACTCAAGACTAGTCTCTGTACTCACAGAACGTGTTGGCAGCACTTCAACGGGAAAAAGGTGAGCAATAGGCATACCTCTAGTTAGCTGGATATCTTTAGATGAACTGCTACTAACAAGAACAGTAATCCTTTTTGAGCTCACAACAGTGGCTGACTGCAGCTCAGGCCTCACCTGAAGCCGACCTGGGAACCTCGGTTCTTTTGTAAAATCATCAGGTAAGTCCACCAAGATGGCTTGGGTACTTGGTATCCCTTGAAACTTTGGCATGCCTTTCACCCTTGCTACACCCCCTGGACGTATAGTTACTGGTTTATGCTGGGCAAACCATACAGATCCCCTTACTTGGTTGTCAGTCTCATGTGAGAACTCTGATATTTCCTCCAAAGCCTTTTTGAACGCAGGATGAATGTGTTTTACCACTGTGATGCTTTGTCCCTCTTTGTCTTTGTAGCTTTTAATGAGTCGTCTCACTGTCGGTGTGTTTGTGCCCACAAGTATAGCCGCATTATCTTTGACAACTGGATCAGGACACACGAGTACAAGTGCATCAATGGTCTCTGTCACACCAACATCAGATTCCCTAAACTCCAGCTTGAGTGATAATAGCCATCGTATGGGTAATCAGCAGGACTGAGCCCCCATATCTGTAAAGCACTGAGCGGTGTCAATGGCAGGTGTGTCAGATATCTGTCATAAAAGGATCTGTAGAGTAAGGTGACTTGAGAACCAGTATCGAGTGTGGCTTTTGCGTAAATGCCTTCAATCTGAACTGGTACAGCAGAACTTGGGTCGACTAAGCCTTTCAGGATAGTGTCTTCAACTACTTCCTCAGTTTTGATGCTCTTGGAACTTGTCTTTACCTCAGGGACGCCAGGCCGTTCCGCTACTGGGCCCCGTGGTAGTTTCCCGATTTCTTGGTGAGTTTGATTAGTCGTTTATTGACTCTTTGGAGGTTCTCAACTCCATCACACTCCCTCATATAGTGTCCATCCTCTCTGCATCTATAACAAAAGATCTCAGGAATATTGGTGTTCTTTGTATTTTGAGGAGTTGGGCTTCTTCTATATTTGGTTTTGGCTGTATTGTCAAGTTTGGGACTTGTTTCAATTTGAGCAGCTGCTGTTGAAACTGTTGCAACTTTGAGACTATTCATCTCAGCTTTAAGCTCACTGAGCTCTTTCTTGAGTCTTTCAAGCTCCAGATCAGTCTTACTTTCAGGTGCTGGTTTGGGGATTGAGGCAACCAGTTTTGACATGGCTATGTTTTTTGCATCAGTTCTGCCCTGTAACATGTCTTCCTCTTCTCTGATTTCCTTCAGAAGATCATTGAACGAAGGTGGTGGTCTAAGTTTATGAGTCATGCGTATGCGCATTGCAATCATGTCATGAGGTAAGGCGCCTCATACAACTTGTTCGATGCGAAGTCGATTCATGTCAGCCAACTGCAACCCTCCTGTGTCATTGTGCATTACTGTAAATTAATTACAGGAAAGACAAAAGGACAATCTTTCCATGCATGTATGTACAGGCAAAAGTGCAAAAAACAAAGTTTTTAGAAAGTTTAGACATTTTTAGAAAGCTTGAATGTAAGATCTAGAAATGATGCAGTCTTCTTTGATTTGCTGACCTAAACGATCATCAGGTCTGTCTTTGTCTTATAGTTGCATATTACTGATAAAACTTAACTCCATAAATAAAAATGACATCTCTAGACAAATTTTGTCACAAAACTGTTACAAAACCCTGAAGTCCTGTGACGAAATGATATCATAGGTGAGAAGAGAAAGAAAATGATAAAACTAACAAGTCTTGTTGAGGCAGGAAATACTTCAAACACTGATAGAACAATTAGAAAAAAAAAAGAAGAATTATAATATGTTACATTAATCAGTGTGAAATCCACACACTCACACATCACCTTAAAGCCAGCAGTAAGGCTGCTTGATGAGAAATCAGTAAATAAATGCTGTAAAAGTATGTAAATACTTTAATATTCTTTTGTGTTATAAAGTATTATCACTAGTCCAAAACTGTCCAGTGTTGTCACTCACTGGATTTTCAGGAGGAAACAGGGAACATCTTGCATACAGTATGCCAACAATACAATGCTAAACAGTGTTCTGTGTTTATTATAACAGTGTGGATTTCTAGAAGAGTTCCTAGGCTGGACTATCCCATGTAATCCCCCATCCAACAAGAATGAGACATCATTTCTCTTTTAAAGGTGCAGCAACATGTTTCCTCAGTTTACAGATCTTAACAGACTGCTGCTAAGCAATGGTAAGTGATGCTCTAACCTTGCATTGTCTTTTGTTTTTCTGCCATTCAAAAGAAGCTAATACCAGCCCCAAGACCTCCTCAAATTAATTATTATTATACACTACAATATTGAATTTCCCTTTGGGGATTAATAAAGAATTTTTCATTTCATTCATTTAATTTCATTTATGATCACACTTTCTTTGGAATAAGGTTGTGCATGACATTGTTTGATATATACATTATATTTAATGCCAAAAAACTCCAGACGAAAAAATGTTTGTCCTAACAAATTTCTTAGTAGCTGCTATTTCATATGTTATTTCCAATGAATTTACTTGATGAATAGCTCTTGGTTTTTTGGACAATAAATATTTTCAGTTGTTAAAATATTTTGTGTTTATTCTGATTTTTCTCCCCCATGACTCTGAAGTACACTAAGCCCATAGAAAAAAAATGAATGAACGATTTCTTCTTTCTCTCTACATGGTTACACAAATGCTCAAATCCAACATTTAACCTTTGTTTTGATTCACTCTGGGCTCGATCCCATGAAGCACGAGGCAAATGCTAACTGAAGCAACTCCAATGATCCGTAAATATTACTTTGACACTGTGTGCCGGTCTATAAACTTGTCATTACACCTGTTAAATTTGCTATGATATATCAGGTCAAAATGATGTTATACAGAACTTATGAATTGGCAAAGAAAGGTTAGCTGTAAAGCCACTGATCCCTTTAACCTTTCTTATCTCTGGCAAATGACATTCATTAGGGAAAAAGACAAGGGGCTTATGCATTTAAAAAAGAAACAGGTTGAGAAATATTAATATAGACAGAGCTATTTACTCATTGTCTCTCTGCAGCAAAGACACTCCAAGCCATTTCATGATATATAAATGCCCTTAATACCCCCCTTTTCCTGTCTGGTCCAATCCTCCACGTTCTACGATTTACTTGCTCAGCCATTCTCCATCTCCCCATTCCTTCCACCGGTCTGCCCTCTATTCAGTCTGTTCCCAAGGAGGTGCTTTAAAGAACTCCACTGAAATACTAAGCAGCCTACTTTAAAAGAAAACTACTTTCCCACATTTACCACATTAGGTCTCGGCTTTAATATGACTCAAGGCTTTTAAATGCTTGCCTAAAGACATTAATGTAACTTTTACTGTCCTTATTGCCTTTTTCTTCATTTTTTCCCAGAATACTTTTGTTTTCTTGTATATAAAGATGTGTGTTTTTACCCTGAACAGAAATTTGATGTTTAGTTTAGGGACAATTTCTCTATTTGATACTCTTAAGTGGTCTTAAATAATTGCTGCCAGAGGTCGACTCTTCCGCAAGTACTTAAGTTTAACTCTTCACGCATTAACAAATATATTATTGAGTGTCAGCTGTTGATGTTCAATAGCTAGTGTTGCCTAAATGTTGTTAAAAATTTTGATATTGAATGGAAATGTTCAGTGCAAAGCATCAGCTTGCTCTGTTATCCAATTTGTAAAATGGAAAATGAACAAGGATATGAGTTCATGCAGTGGAATGCAAATGTGTAATGTAACCCTGCATTGAGCAGTATGACATATCTTCATTCACTGACCCCAATCAAAATAGACCATCTAATCAATTATTTATGATTAACTTTTCTTCACTTGTAGCAGGAGCCATCACACCAGAGTAACATTTTGCTTTATCATGTGTCTTCTCTCTTGCTCGTCATATTAAAAGCTTTAGTGCTTTTGGAGAGTGAGATGACTGCTAAATATATTTAATGGTGCGTAAAGAAGGATGGTGTGTTGGTGTTATGCTGAGCTTATTTGGTATCACTTATTTATTCCTTTATTTTAGGGCCTGATCCAGGATCCCCTATTTGCCCAGCCACAGCATGTCAGAAGGTGAAGCCTTGTCAGCTGGGTAGACTTGTGCATGTGGAACACGTGACCTCTCCCATCACACTGCACTGGTCAGTTGACCGGCCACTATGTAAAGCTCACAGTAGGCATAAATGCCACAATACAGGAATATAAAATATATACTACATAACAGATCAAATGATATAAACAGATTTGAGTTAGTTAGTGTTCAAGTTGGAGCTGACTTTCTTTGTTTTCTGTATGTTTTTTTTTCCTTTTCACTTAGGAAGATCAAATCTGAATCAGCACATTGTGTCCTAAAACAATCCAAATGCTTCCATCCATGAAGACATGACTGGTTCTCAACTGCTCTGTCTATTTCTCATCACATGGCCATGTGTTTCTGTTTCTCTAATAACTCCATATCTGCTTAAACCACCAGATCACTGGGTTGCGGAATAACAGCTGTATGCATTTGTGCTGGTGTATGTTTGCAAGTCTTTGATATTAAGCTTTCTGTCTCTCCAGAGATGACTTTGGGTTTTTTTCTTCTAATTATTATTATGCTTTTTCTAAGGGTAATTTTTTTTTTCTGTTTCAGGATTAACTGCAAATGTGTTTATAGTTAGATTAGCTATTCTGTCACATTTTCTCTCGGTGATTTAGTGGCTTGCTCTTTGTGTGTGTGTGTGTGCGTGTGTGTGTGTGTGTGTGTGTGTGTGTGTCTGTATTGGTTTGCAGTGTGGAGGACGTTTAAGGTGATTTAGTGGCAATCGAGCAGAATGCAGGCCAGCCAGTATAAGCGGGAGCTTAGACTGGTGACACTAAATGATGACCATTTCAGTATTAGCATGTCCTCTGCTATTACACAGCTTTTCAACAATAACTGCAAGAAATTGAACTCTACTTTAGTTTGGGTTTGTACACAAGATGGGACAAGAAATGCAGAAAAGTTCCTTTCCTTTTTCCTTGAAGAAGATGCAGAGGCAAAGCAAAGAGACTGGCACGATTGAGAGATAAGAGCTGTGACCCTGAGTTAATTGGCAATTAGAGAGCTGCCAACATCATTGTTAAGACTATGCAGTAATTAGGACTGTGTTTTGGTGTTTGTGCCAGGTCTGTGTCGATGACTAGTTCCTTCATACAGTCATTTTTCTGTTTCTTATATGAATCCTCTTGTGTCCGTCATCTGTAGCCAGATAGTTTTCCAGCATATTCTTCATGTATAGCATTTGCATTCACCATGACAACAGCGACAAGTGTGCGTTTTGTCTAGATTCAGCAGTTCAACTTAACAGCCATTTAAAAACAGCACATATGATCATTCCCTGGACAGAACTTAGCAAAAGGACAACGTCTTGTACATGCCACAGGTGTGTATATGAATGAACAAAAGGACATCTTTTCTGAACTGAAGATTCTAGCAGATCATGTTTTTTTTTTTTTTATTTTACCTTGCAATGCTTAGAAACAGATGAAGGAAGAGGTGATAAGGGACAGAAAGGTAGGGAGAGCGAGGTACGTCCACTTTGAAATCCATCTTGCGATGATGGATTCCCTACTGAGAGCCTTAGGCTTTGTCCTTCTTTCAGACCCTTTTGTGTGTGCGTCAGTGGTTTTAGTCCTGCTATCAGCCCCTGGTGTCAGTCTTGTCTGCTATCAACCCCCATCCTCACAGAGCGCCTACACTTCCCCCATGCTGTCAGAGGGCCCCTCAGGACAGTCTATGAACTTCTGAGCATCAAATTTAGGAGTGAAAAATAAAAACACATCTGCCACAACTCATTTTGAAACCATCATTCTAGTCTGAGATCAAAATGTACAGTATGGAAAATGTATATCTGTAAATTAATCATAACCGTCCATCTCAGCCTTATATTTTACACACACACTCCCACCCACACACACGCACACGTATACACACAGATAGACATATTTTAAATTCTTCCAGGTACTGTATCTTAATCTCACAATTTAGCGGTCAAATTAGATGATAACTTTGATGTTTATTTGGCTTTTAATGCCTCGGTTTGACTTTGTGCATTTGTCTTATTGAAGACACACTGGAGATGTGTGTGACATTACATCAGGCTTAATTTTGAACTGTCATGCTATTACCAGGGTTATCTTATTTCAAAGAGTGATTTTTAATAGAGTTTTTTTTAACTCTAGACTGTGGTTAATGTACGGCAGCTGCTTCCACTCTCACTGTGAAATGAAAGAATAGAACAATTTTTCTCTCATGATCGAAAGAAAAAAAAAAGGTTTAAGGAAATGTTCCTAGCTTGTCCTAAAATTTCATCTCAAAATAAAGCATAGTTAAAGTACATTTAAAAATCAAAAACTTAAACTTCAGTTCTTTTTCTTATATATAAGTTCACTCTCCTTTCAAAGTATATTTTTAAATAATTTTCAAAATGATCAGAAAAGCCTGCAAAGTGTCCATGTACAGATGAGCGCACATTTACCTTTCCACTGTGGTTCATAGAAATGCTGTTCTTCTGGAAGCAATCATTGTTGAGGGAAGAGAATGCCTTCCTCATGTCTGTATAGCCTACATTTCAAATTCTATTCATTCAACAGACCTTTCTTTTTCACTTTAAAGCTTTATTTACATTCCTTGGGACATTGTTTTACACTATAACCCTTTACAAGGACTTATAGAAACATTTCCTGTCAAATAAATATTGGAAAAATGTGCAAGAAGAACAAACATGCACTTTCAATTAAGTTTTAAAATCCTTAAGAAATGTGGACATGTTGGTGGTAAAGAAGTCCAACTTCTATACCTTCAGGGAAGTATTGTCTATTCTACTGAGTATCTTGTCAAGAGGATTGAGGAAATTCCAATTACTTATTCACAACCATGATCTCCTCAGTCTCCCTCAAACTTTTTAACCTGTCTAATTATGCTGCTCTTACTTCAGTCTCTCCAGGCGAGTCATTTAAACTGGTGTCCTCCATCTAACCTTACCAGATACTTGACTGCACTATGCACAACTCCAACTTCAAAACTGTCTTTTCTTAGTTCTGCTGCTGGGCTTCATACTTGCTTCACCCCCCCACCCCCCGAGTCTCTCTTCTTCCTTTGTATCTGATCAGCCCACTATCTTTCATTCTTTGCTCCTACCTGCTGGCACCTGAAAACTGTCTGCTTTCAATACAATGTTAAAACAAGGCAATAATTCATTGATTTTTGCAAGGAACACAAACAGGTCAGAGTGCAGCAGCACAAAAAAAAATAAATAGATGGACTGGTTAAGGAGAGTGCAGTAAAATGAAAAATTTTCTTCTCAGTAGAGAACAGTCTCTTACCCACTGGTCCATGTCTTGCAACAGATTTTCATTTGTCCTGTGTGGCTTAAAAGCATCTTCATGGCCTCACAGGTCAAGGTCCATCTATGCAAGGCATGTGTCATGATGAGCTCACAAACAAATGTAAACCTTTCTCTTTCTCTTTTCAATTGAAAAAATAAATAAATAAATTAAAAAAAACATTGGTATATATATATATATATGTGTATATATATATATATATATATATATATATATATATATATATATATATATATATATATATATATATATATATATATATATATTATTGCAAAACCTCACAACATCTTTGTATTTTTTCTCCAAAATATGGTCGGGTGCAGCTGCATCCTTCTAATCTATTTGGTATCTCCTATCTTACGGTTATGAGAACATGTAGTGTCAGCAATATCAGCAAAGTAGTTCCTTGCACAGCTTGCAGTACTTTTTAACTCAAGACTAAAACTTATGGGGAGTTTTCGTAATTCCTTTCAAAAAAAAAAATCGAATGAGAAAGCTAAAACTACTTTTGGGAGTTAAACTCAGTACTACTTTAAACTTACAGGATCAGCCAAAGGTTTGTTTGCATACTCCTTCAACTTTAATGGTGAGATTTGTTTGTATTTCTCAGTTCCCTAAAGTCAGTGGTGATACACCTGCAGCAATCTTGCATCATTTGAACAACATCATCAATCTGACTGGAGAGAAAAGAGCAAGACAGGAATGAATTATGTATCTGGACAAGAAAGAATGTAAAGCAAAGGTGAAGTTTAGTTTATAGTGTCTCTCGAAATTTTGGCACAAGGGGGAGAATGTGGTATGCTACAGGATTTTTGAAAAAAGAGGAGATTGTGGGTAAAATGTCATGATTATAATGAGAGATGTCAGATGGGCTGAGAAGGGAAGGAGGGAGAAAGAAAGAATGCCAAGTTAGACTTGATGTGCCTGCACCCATGACAATCTAACTCAATCTCACAGCAAGCATGATAAAGTTCATCGATTCATTTTCATCCACAGAAATGTTTACTTTTTGTTTGTTAGGTTTTTTTTTTCATTGTGATTCGCAATGAAAATAAGAAAACTGAAAAACATTGCGATCCTATTTCATGAAAACAGTTATGAAACAACTGTTGCACCACAGTGAAGAATTAAACTTTGGGAGCTGAGTGACACACATGACTATCAAACTCTTGAGAAAGTCTTGATTAACTGAATAAACTTACTGAAAAAGTAACATGACATGGTTTCCCCAAATTATTCTGAAAGTAATCTACTGTTGTCACATAACTAGATAAGCAGTGCTATATAACGCTGTGCTAACATTAGGTTAGTAACCTTAACAGTAATGGCAGACTTTGCATTGTTCTGTCATGACGGAATAGGAGCTGAGCCATAATGAGAAGCTTTTGATTTATCAGTGTTTCTACATTTCTGCCCTAAACTAGGATCACAAGCTCTGGATCGACAAATCACAGTAGAATCTGGTGGGACTGCATCTGTGTTACTCAATCCAGTGCTACAAGAGCTTCAATCCAGTAGGTTTTCCATGTATCCATGCTCCAACACACCTGACTTATAAGTCTATTAATGAGTCATTGCTCAGGCTGTTAGATCCATTTAATTTAATTCAGGTATGTTGAAGGAGGAATGCACCTGTACTGCTGCTCTTGTTGGATCGAGATGGGGAACCCTACACTACATATTATAGCTGGTCTCAGAACAGTTCAAGATCACACAAGACAAGCTGGAAAATGTGACTCTGGAGAGGAAGTCAGGACTTCTCTGCTTAGGCAGCTGCCCCAATGGCCTGACTCCAGATAAGTGGCAAGAAAATGGCTGGCTGGCTGGCTGGCTGGCTGGCTGTCTGGATGGATGGATGGATGGATGGATGGATGGAAGGATGGATAGGTGGATGGATGGATGGTAGTTTCGATAGGACTTCATTAAAACAGTTTTCTTTGGTTTACACAAACACATCACCTTTATAGAATCAGGAAGCAATTGTGGATTCTATCATGAAACCATGGTAACTGAAATACATTCTTTTCACATCACCATTCTGGATGACTTTTCCGAGGTCCTGTCAACACAGCGTTGAGCTTTATGGTACCTCTACCTAGTCATTTGTTTTCTAATCCGAGTAATGTCAATCATTCCCTTTGAATAATGTTTCTTCTGAGGAAGACTTTGCTCATTGTTCGGATCCCTGCCTACAATGGAGCTCTCTTGTAGTATGTGTGTGGACATGTTCTTTGCCTTGATGCAATAATAAATGTGATTGGCGGTAGAAAGGTGAATGCTGAGGATTGTGCAAATAAATTGCTTGTTTTTTATGATTATGTTTGAATAGTTAATTCATGAGCTGTATGATTGTGAAGGAACATTTTCAATGTAATCATGTTCTGTTTATGATTTTGTTTTATTTTTTTCACTATCCTTTAAAAGTGCCTATTTGAACTGAGAGGGAGGTGCCTCATAGTGTATATAGGAGTGTCACAGGATTCTGTTGGTTTTTCCAATAACTGATGGCAGTCATGACTCCGTTGAGGTGGTTTATTTACAATTCCTCCCAAGTGCAGCAATATATACAGTGATCCCGGGAAATATCTGCAATATTTACAATATGTACAATATATACAAGAGCTTCTCACCAATAGTGTTTTAAATGTCAGCTTCACAATACTCAAACCAACCTACTCTCTACACAGGTTAACTCAGAATGAGCGCCATATAAATCTGTAGGTCCTCCTCTAACAGGAAGCTTACCAATTGTCAGGGAAATTAATTTCTTAAGTTCTATTTGTTCTACACAACAAAGGTGCATATAGAAATATCCCCTAATAGATATACATTTTAACAACCCCAACCTCATAATGGCCAACATTTAACAAAAATAAATAAAGATGATAATATGCCGCAAGGGGCTGGCATAGTGGTTAGCAATGTTACCTCGGCTGGGGTAGGGTTTGGACAGTGGCCTTTCTGTGTGGAGTTTGCACGTTCTTCCCGTGTTTGCGTGGGTTCTCTCCGGGTACTCTGGCTTCCTCCCACCATCCAAAGACATACATGTTAGGTTGATTGGTTATTCTAAATTTGCCCATGGCTGTGAGTGTGAGTGTGAGTGGTTGTGTGTCTCTGTGTGGCCCTGCAATGGACTGGCAAGCTGTTCAGCGTGTACCCTGCATTTCGCCCAAAGATTGCTGGGATATGCTCCAGCTTCCCCGTGACCCTAAACTGGACTTAGTGGTTTAGGATAATGAATAAATGAATATGCTGCAATGCTGCATTTCAGTGCGCCCAGTGACGATGACGTCACTGCCGCATTGTGACACACATGCGAACATTAACTCGGTTTACATAAACTTCCAATAAACAAGGCAACACATGGTAAGTAAACAACCCATTTGATAGCAAGACTGTCAAGTGTGCACCGCTAATAGCCTGCACCTCGAGGTGGAATGTTGGAAATGCAGCTATTATGTGGTGTCGCAGATGTCATGCTGGTGGAAGGATGGGTGTGACGTTGATTGGCAGCCATTGGGACAAGGCCTCTTGGTCACAAGGAGGTGCTGGCAAGCAGGATGGTTGGCCTGCACAGAGGGGAGTTACGAAGTTTTGGTGTTACTGAATTACCCAATAAATGGAAAACTGGTTTTCCACTACCCTGAGCCTGTAATTGGTCTTATTCTTTGCTCACATGTCGCCTTGCTACATACAACACATTGCAGCAACACTCAGCTCCCGATTGCCTTTATGCTGCAAAATCACTTGGTTTTGGTTGGAAACAAATCACGGTGAGGGCAAAAATATGTTACTTTTACAAATGTGTGCTCAGTTGTGGGTGCCACAAGAGGTTTCACACACTGTAGTTGCTCTCACAATAACAAGAGGTTGGCTATTCCTAGAACATTACTGTTGTGTAGGCCTCATCTGTCTGCATGCACATAATGGCTTTCCTTTTTTTTTTTTTTTTTGGTTCTCCTCATGAATTGAAGTGACAATTGCCATGTCCTATCAGCATGTCTGTTTGAGGGTCTGGCTAACACAGAGATGAATTCCTAACTAATTGGCCAGGTAAAGTATTCCTAAAGAGGTTGTCTGTGACATTGTATATGGCAGACTTATCAACATGTAATAAACACTGACAGCTGATATTTTTGCAACATATGGCCGGCTTATTTACTGACAATAGATGACGGTATTAATGGAACTTTTTATACAGTATTTTTTACTTAAAAAGTGTATCCTCTTAAAACCTAATGTGTCCTTTAAAAGACATACTAAAATTAAAAAAGATTATTAAATGATTAAATGGCTAAAACAATCTTCTAAAAGAGACCCATTAAAACCACTAAGTCTAGGAGATATATAACTATTAACAAAGTTATGTATGAGTCTTTATGGACATTACTTAAATAAAACACTTTATTTCATAAAATAAGTACAAAATAAATATTGATTATTTATTTCTATTCTTGTCCATAAATAAATACTCATGCAGCTATTTGCCTCTTTTTCAGAGATCCAATCATTTCTGACCTGACTACCATTCATTATGTTAAAAGAGAAAAAAGCCAACAAAAAAATCTTTATTCAATCTTTTGTTAAACTGGTTCAGATAACGTCTTCTGAACAGAAGAAAGTCTGTGAGGAAGAGGAGAGCAGGCAAAACACACAGATACTGTTTCTGAACATTGTTCATCTGATCCATCTGTCTGTCAGTCTGTCCTTTTTATTTTCTTCCTTTTTCAAACTCAAAGTAAGATGAATGTTTCTCTAATGTTCATCACAGAGCTAGAATATTATTCTATATATAGATATTATATTAAATATATTATTCTATATATAGAATAAGATATATTTTAATTAAAAGATTACAGTTTTTGGAGGTATTTACCTGATTCCTGCTAACTCATGTAATGTTTTTTTTTTTTTTGTTTTTTTTTTGTCTTAAGTAGTTGCAGGGTTGATATTACCATTTAAAGGGAGTCCATAAATTTGGGGCATGAATCATGTTATATGGGCCAGGGTGAGACTTTTTCCCTCATTTTGCCTCTGGCTGTTAGAATGTTCTGATTGTATTAGCCTTATTGAATTAATCATCTTTGTGCCGGGTTGACAGGGATGTAACAGATAACATAGGCAAAGCTGCCATAAAAGAACAAATGTATGGATTACTAATCTCTTTACACACAGCAGATTCCAAGCATCTTATTCTCTGAAGAGAGCAGTTTTATGTGCACCTGGCAATGATGGGTAACATAAAACAATGAAAAACAAAACACACACAACACCGATTGGATTTAAATATAGTCATTTCCAGAAGTGATGAGAGCAAGAATTAAAGACTTTTTGAGCCAATTTGTTCTGCCTTGTGGCACCGAACATATATGCTGCCTGATGGAAGCAGCACAAACTTGCACCTCCAGGGATGGCTTGAGCTTACCAAGATAAATCATCTTACTTTTTCAAAGACCTGTCCACATGCTGCATACTGAAGTTCCAGCAATTTTGGTTTTCACCCTTATAGTACTCTGCACATGACTGGTGCCTTTAACACAGTTACTCAAACCAGCAGATGAACCGATAAAAGAACATGCAAGTAGATTTAATAAAATAAAAAAATAAAACAGTTTCATAAGGCATAATTGTTAAAACACATTGTTAACATTAAAACAGATGTGGATTGAAAACTCCTAGCGTCATCATTAGACAAAAAACACAATTTGTAAAATGTGTCATCATTTAAATAACCATGTATCATTTAACATTTATCATTGAACACCATGATTCATTGGGCTTAGTTTTCCAACAAGACAAGGTTAGTAAAATGATGAAAAGAATAACATTAAATGAAATAAAGCACCTTTAATACACTGATAAACTTTGGACTGCTCTTTTAAGAGAAACCGTTAAAAATAGAAGTAAAATTTCTTTGATTTACTTATGTTTATAGTAAAACAATCAAACATCTGCTGGTATCACTTTCAAAGCAACAGAATTTCTTTGAACATCTCATTAATAAGTTGAGACATATTTTGTGCATCGGTCTCTCTGGTAATTAAACATTCCATATTTCTAATCAAAATACATGATGTCCTTTGGGTTAGTTTGGTTTTGAAATGATGAATAAAGCTCAGCCCATCTCATTTACTTCTATTGCTATTTTGAGCAACAGATGATAAAATCTGTCAGGCGATTCAGTACCTTGATACACAACACAACTTGATAACCCTGTCCTACAGACAGATAGCTTTGCATGTGCTTGAAATATCTCAATGGTGTGGGATCATCCTTTGACTTATCTGATTTGCAACCATCTGAAGGAACACTTGGTGAAAGCAGTGAAATCATTTGAACAAAGATTTGATTTTGTATGATGACAAGTAATGTGAAAAAGATGGGAACGGTGATAATGGTAGAGTACCATGACCCTGGACAACTGAAATGCCACACCACATTCATGTACAGCGACATATTTCAATAATATAAAAAAAAGGAAAAAAGATCAGAAGTGCATCAGGAAAATCATCCTCATGTGCACACTTTAATACCTCTCATTTGCATCGTAACAAAGATGTCTTTGTTGAAAGCAAGTTTATAACCCTGAAGCTGTGACAAATGTTTTATTTATTCACATAAAATGGACTATAAGTCATTCCTTTGTATTGAGTCCTTTTTTGTTAGAATTGTTGGTTGAAATATGTAAGTGCAAACACACAATGTTAAATTCAGCAAGATTATTTTATTCGAAGCATCTTCTGGACCGTTGATGACTATAAAAAGACAGATTACACACTTAAGGTGTGCCTAATTTTCTTCATAATAACTAATCACAATTCATTCACTTTTAATCTACCTGAAGATGTAAGGTACTTGAGGAGGAACAAATGGTCTAGTTTAGTTTCTTATTTGAAGAAACTGATGGAGGTTTTATCCAGCGAGACTCCTGATATAATTTTGAACAGAAAGGCTGTCAAATGAAGGTTGGCTGAGCAGACAAATAGAGTTTCATCTTTCTATTTACCTTCTTTCTTTTGTCAGCAGCATTACACAAATCATTGACTATATGGCAACAACAAAGTGAGTTATGGACAACTATGTGGAATGATAGTTAGAGGTTTTTGCAAAACATTTTAATAATGTATTTTTTCCACGCCACAGGCAGGCCCAGAAACCTGGACCAGAGGAAGTATATAAAGCTGTTGCTGATGCAACAGGGTGGTTTTTTGCTGAAAAACTAATGTCTTTACAAATGCCTCAAGCATCTGTGAGGTGTGGCTAGACGTTTTGGAGAGATAATGATTGACAGTAAAACTAGTGGAAATTAAAGTTTGCTGGTTCAGAGAAATGAGTTCGTAGATGATTAATTTAATTCGCAGTTTAGGCAGCTGATGTGAGTCTGCTGCTGTACTCAGACTGCATCTCCTCTCAATGAAACACGTGCAATGTTTTTGGTGTTGTTTCTTTCCCTTATCTGACAACAAAGGCCTGAACTACAAAGATGGATCTTTTTCTTATTGAGGTAACTGTGGGGTTAACCTTTTTTTTTTTTTTTTGTACTACAATGCTGGTTCACCTCTTACAATGTTAAATCACCATGGTAACTTCGGCTGAATGGCTAACCCAATCTGCACAAGAGCAGATTGGATTCTAGATAAGAACTCCACAAGTATAACAGTACCATCTCCTGAGCAACCAGTTCCCATGGTAAATGTCCGGCCCATTTTGCCAACATTAGTGCACAGATTGTGAGAAGGTTAATAATAATGTTCACTACTGGCATTCATGCAGAACTAAAAATGAATGGAGTGCACAACTACTGTCATCATCGAGGTGAGGAACTAATATGCCAACACAGTATGTGCTCACGCAGGGTTGCTGAGTCCCAAAAGAATCGAATGGAAAATATGAAGGAAAGAATGATCACAGAGGAAGGACTCTGCCCGAAATGACTGGGCTGTAATAAAGTGACACTGAATCATCAGAGTACTGTATTGTCCCATAAATTAATATTGTGTAATCTCATGTAATTATACATAAACAGAGTCAGCAACTTCCAGCCAGCATTCTTTCATGGCTTTTGGCTGCTTATGGTCTGGTTTATGTGTCTAAATTCTTCATATTTTTAAAGACCACGATGGACTGGTGACCTGTCTAGGGTGTACCCTGTCCCATGCCTGCTAATTGCTTGTATAGGCTCCAGCTTCCCCGCAACTCTAAACTGAATTAAGCCAGTCAGAAAATGAATAGATGGATGGCTATTTTTGAAGAATAATTGTCTCTTCGTTCATGGTGAAGAAGGCTGCTCTACTGAGTTTCTTCATGTCTGCGATTGGTCAGATGCTGCAAACTCCACCTGTTTTAAATGAGTGAACACTGATGAAGAAGAGAAAATCCTGGGTTGAATTATTTAGTTCATAATAAGTTTTGTTGTAACGCCTATCAGGATTGTGAACCTCTGGATTCAATTCAATTCAACTTTATTTATATAGCGTCAAATCACGGCAATGCCATCTCAAGACGCTTTACAGACAGAGGGGAAAACATAATGAAGGCCAATTCATAACAGCCTATATAAGGAAACCAACAGATTGAGTTGAGTCCAACTCAATCTCCCATCCTGAGCAAGCACACTGGCAACAGTGGGAAGGAAAAAAACTCCCTTTTAACAGGAAGGAAACCTCCGGCAGAACCCGGCTCAGGACAGGCAGCCATCTGCCTCTGCTGTGTGGGGGGAAGAGGACAGAAAGACAACAGACAACAGGAACTGCTACTCCCGGCCAGGGAGACCTGCTGAGACAGGAGACATACATGTTAATGATGCAACACTGTTATGGGGGGGGGGGGGGGGGGGGGGGGGGGGTGGTAAAAGAAAGAGATAAAGAGAAAAAGAAAGAAGCTCAGTGTATCAGGAAATGTCCCTCAGCAGTCTAAACCTATAGCAGCATAACTAAGGGATGCTAACCATCCCTAGCTATAGGACTTATCAAAAAGATAAGTCTTCAGCCTAGTCTTAAAGGTGGGGAGGGTGTCTGCTTCCCTAACACTAACTGGGAGCTTATTCCATAAGAGAGGGGCCTGATAACCAAAGGCTCTGCCTCCTGCTCGGCTCTTTGAGACTCTAGGAACCACAAGTAAGCCTGCAGTCTGCGAACGAAGTACTCTACTTGGTATATAAGGAACAATGAGGTCTTTGATATATAGTGGTGCCTGGTTGTGGAGGGCTTTATATGTAAGGAGAAGGATTTTAAATTCTATTCTAGATTCAACAGGCAGCCAATGAAGAGAGGCTAAAACTGGAGAAATATGATCTCTCATGCTGGTTCTGGTCAGGACTCTGGCTGCAGAATTCTGGATCAGCTGAAGGCTTTTCAGGGCATATTTAGGACAGCCCAGTAATAGAGAGTTACAGTAATCTAGTCTCGAAGTAACAAAAGCGTGAACCAGTTTTTCTGCATCACTCCGAGACAGAATGTCCCTAATTTTGGCTATATTACGTAAATGAAAGAAGGCTGTTTTAGTAACCTGCTTAATATGTGGGCCAAAGGACAGGTCAGGGTCAAATATTACTCCAAGGTTTCTCACTGTAGCACTGGAAGCTAAAGTAATGCCATCCAGGTTCATTACAAAACCGGAAAATTTAGCTCTGAGTTTTTCAGATCCAACGAGAATTACTTCAGTCTTATCTGAGTTTAAGAGGAGAAAATTTCTAGACATCCAAGTCTTTATGTCTATGAGACAATTTTGTAGCCTATTGGGCTGATTTGTTTCATCTGGTTTAAAGGATAAGTATAGTTGAGTATCATCTGCATAACAATGAAAGTTTATTCCATGCTGTCTAATAATTTTGCCTAAAGGGAGCATATATAGTGTGAAGAGTATTGGTCCAAGTACAGAACCTTGAGGAACTCCATGACTTACTGTAGTTTGGGAGGAGGACTTGTCATTTACATGAACAAACTGAAGTCTATCAGATAAATATGATTTAAACCAGCTTAACGCTGTACCTGTAATTCCAATCACCTGTTCTAGTCTTTGTAACAGAATGTTATGATCGACTGTATCAAATGCAGCACTAAGATCAAGCAAGATAAGTACGGACACAAGTCCTTTGTCTGAGGCCATAAGATGGCCTCTGGATAAGTTAACACAGGTAACAGAGAGATATCCCAGTTTTTTTCTTTTTGCTTTTATTTTTTTTTAGGATAGAGCAAAAATATAGAAACTTTTAATTATGGGTACGTGGGGGGTATCATGGCTGCCTTGTGTTTTGCATTCACTTGGAATGCATCCTCAGAAATGAATGTTGTTCAGAAGTTTCGATCTGACCAATAGGGGCAGTTTAGGAACCAACTTCAGGGTTGATAGTTGATACATGACAGATAAAAACAATGGGAAGATTCTATGTAACATGCTTGGTTTAAGGTCCCTCCATATCATACACCAGCTTGCTTTTCTTATGTACTTATCTCAAAATTAATGAAATGCTAACCTACATAGTCACCGTGTTTATCGATTTGTCTACACCTTAACTCAAAGTCAACACAGCAATAGATAAGTACGGTAGACATAGCATTGCCAAAATTTTCCAAGTGTTTCATTTATTGTATGCATTGCAGACACAAACAGTCAGGTTCAAGAAATAACTGCTCCTCTTTACTTTTTCTTTTCTTTACTTTTCTGAGAGCCAACACATATGGAGAAAGTATGCTCATGGGATCTATTAGCGCCCCTTGTTGAAGATTTGAATTATTTGTGCATTTACAGCATAGGGTCAAGGTAGCTGAGGTAACGAAATCAGATTTGCCTTCTTCTGCTTCCTACGGACAGTCAAAGCCTCTGCAGCAGGTAGAAGGTTTTGTCACTTGAACCTTAACATATGTCACACAGCACCAGCTATGAAGACTGGTGTTGTTTCCCTTAGTAGTGCAGCTTCATGCTGTCACTCGCTGCTGTGGCTGCTGCCTCCACAGCTGCTATTTCTGTGTTATTGTTGCATTGTGTCATTGTCCTCCTGTTAAACTGAGATTAGTGCTTCCTCATTACTCGTGCAGGGAGAGGTGAGGTAGCTCTATTCACAGTCTTCATCCACTAATTAATGTAATCTCTGGAGACTGACTTAAATCACAACAATGATCCACCTCAAATGACTCTTTTCTAAAAGATAGTAATAGCCCTTGACCTGGTATATAATATTATATTTTTCACTTTAGCAATTCATTCATTGAGCTAGCATCTTTCATGCTGTTTATCTCTCTTGGCTGTATAAACCACTCCACTTATATTCATTTTTATACATGTAATACATGAGCACTAGCATACAGTGCATAAAACAGGGAAATACACTGGAGTGAAAATTCATGAAATAAATAATGCAATTCCGAGCACACCTTCCTGCAGCCACATAGATGATCGGTGAACTCTCCAGGCTCTGGTGTGATCAATCTATACTGCATGAATCTGGTCCTGCAATCATGTTTTTTTCATCTTTGAAGAAAATATCCCATGTGTTGTTTGTAAACAAGGTTTTTTCTTTTTCTATCCTTGATTAACAGTTCAAATCCTAAGTAAAGTTTATTGCTGTTTTAAAAGGCCTTATTATGTTTTCATGTGTCTTAAACTTGAAATGAGGCTGAAGTAAAACAGGAAAACAGGACGGAAGAGCCTTTGTGTCAAGAGCCCCAGTTTAGATCAAAATGATTAATTTTGCTGTCAACATTTTTTAACACTGACCACATTAATATCAAGGTTTCCTACACGGCAGTGGAAGTAGAATTTCATTTTCATTCAGGGATGGAGGCAGCACCCCCAACCCCCTCTGGATACACACCCAGAGCAAATGCCGGGGATGATGTTCTTGCTGAGAGATGATAGAGAGTGAAGAGTTTATATTCATCTCTGGCAGAGGCACAATTCCTCTGAGCCTTGGTGCTTGTGATCCCACAGCTCTACATTAGAGGCTGCACCCAGCTGAAGGCCTCCTGACATGCTTCACACTTTCCTACAGACACACACAAATCCTACCGCCTTCAAATGCCTCACATTATTTTTTCCTTATTTGTAGATGCACATATATAGGTTTATTTACACATTATGTGTATTCAAATCATTTAAAGAAATCATCAAACCTGTAGAATGTTCCAAGGTTTAAATTTCCTTCTTATTATTCATTATTCCACGCCTACTCAGTCCTTTCACCAGTTTCTGCTCCAGTTCTCCATTTTTCTATTGTCTTTTCCCCATCCCTTTTTACTTACTGTCCATGTACATTTGTGCTCGCTGTTTCTCCTCTCTGAGCATATCTCTTCTTAAAAGTGTAAATGTGATTTGAATCCTCACCAACACAATAAACCACATTAATTTGTAAGGATTTTATAATTGGAGATTGTGAAAACTCATGGCCATCTGTGACAGAGCACAGAGTGTAGTGGGCTAGGTTGCATCATTGTAGCTTGCGCTTGAACACTCTGCTACTGCGCGTTTGGGTGCGTTCATGTCTCCAGAACCGCCTCGGGCTGAAGGATTCCCATATTGACAGGTCTGCTGCTGGCTCCTTTGGTGTTATCAAACCAGTTCAAATTTCTTCCTTTCATCTACCCATAAAAAGGGTCTTTGCTTGATCACAGGAAAAAAAGAAGTGCTCCTGCTGTGATGCTTGGAACAGAATGTAGCACAATGTCTGAGACAAATGAAATGCAGCTTGAATAAAATAATAATAACGGTGGCAAATGCAGTTGGTAGGTCAGACCTGTAATTACAGGAAGTGGATGAAGAAGGTAGAATAACATCTTAACAGTAGACTGGTGTTAACTTTAAGTTTAATAACTTTTAACACACACTCTAGGACTTTTTCAAGAAGGATAAACACCTTAATTCAGAAACACTAACTGTCTGTGTAAAATCTGTGTCCACAGCTGATTTATTGAAAATTATTTTACTGTTTTGTTTTGTGTCATTTTATTTCAGCTGACAAAAATGTGTTCTTATAAACACAATCACCTTTGCCAAAAATTTACCTGAGCTTATCAAGATGTCATAAATGTCACACAGAAGTGTGAGGGTTCTTTAAATACTAGCTAAAAAAAACCGGAATGAATCCACTGTTTAAAAAAAAAAAAAAAAAAAGCACTAGCCAGGCATAGTTTACGTTAACAATAAAATTGTTCTGTTTCCATGTCTAAAAATATAAGATAATAAAAAAAACTAAAAAATGTAACACAAGACTTGCTGGTTTACAACTCTGCTGTCCCAAAATGAACAGTAGCAGTCTAAAAACAAAAGAAAAACTGTTCTTGGCTTGAGCTGAGAAGCTCCCATTGGAAATCCTAGCCTTCTTCAATTTCCAAAGGACAGGATCCGGGGCCACGCGTAGACTACTCTGCCACTGCGGAGGAGAAAAGAGGGGAACCTCAGATTGAGCAGTCTTATTGTGAGATAGAAAGGAGTTGCACTTTCTTTTGGTGGATGCTAGCTTTCCTGTATTCCTATACTTAGCTGCTAGTGATCATTGCATCAATTATCTTCTGGCCTGGTCCGTTCCACAACGTCTCTGGGGCTCTGCTCTCAGTCTTAAAAAGGCTCCCCATTATTTCTTGTCCAATCCAATAACAGGGGGTGTGGCAACCAAACTGAAAGCAGCTCTCCTCAGTCACGGCCAGGTTTTCACACTCATGCAATTAAAACACAACAACCGAAACTAAAACCAGATTAAAATGCAAGCAAAATAAAACCCACACCAGTATTAAGTAAAACCATGCAAGTTCTTAAAAGCAATGTTAAACCATATGCAAATGAGAATTAAAGCTGAACGTTCAGAAAAAGGTCCCACTTTGACATAAAGACCATAACATCTGAAGCTCCACCACAGAGATTAGATTGGGATTGCTGCCAGTTCATTCTCTCTGGAACATCTTGATTTATTTACTGGCTCAAGTTTTAGTACTGTTTGTTCTGGCTTTAGGAACATTTTTCACTCCAACAAACACTCTCAAATCCATCTAAAGCAAAGAAATAATAAAATTCCAAGAAAAACATGCTTCTACCTACTGCTGTGAACTACTATAATTTCCATGTTATGAAAAAAAAGTTGCTGTCAGTCATGGCACCCTTCAAGGACAGATTGCATTGCATTAACCAAAAATCAGACTGCTGTTTTTGCAAAGTGGTGAATGAAGTGTTTCTGAAAAGTTCTGACACATACTGTATACATTACATGATTTCAAAGTTGTCTTCCATTGACAGCCTTTAATCATTTTTAAGGCTTCAGCTATGAAGCCTTAGTTGTCCTCCCCTGAAGCAACAGATAGCCCTCAAGTATGGGCACCAGAGCTGTGTAAGAAAAAAAAAAAAGATTTAGTTCGGATCCTGCGTGGACACCGAGGTGTGGCGAAAGTGGAAGCCTTTCAACACAACAGAATGAACAGAGCTGCGTAAAATCCAATCAAAAGTAGCAGCAGCTGGCATCATGCTGTCCATACAAGTCCCAGAACTTCTTGGATGAAGGGATTCTTTAGCTACCTCAGTGTGTTACACATTGGAATAGTTACACGAGCTGTTTCATGGAGATAATGTTAATCATCAGCAGAAAAGTTTGTTTTGAAACTTGTTAATTATATAATATCTAAATCCTCTTATTTAAATTCCAATTGATTACAGAAAAAAAAAAAACTGTGTACATTTTTGTAGTTAAGCAACTTCTGATGTTCAGGTAATGTTGTTTTCTTATGTTGGAGGGGTGATATGACCTGTTCTTATAGTGCCCCCTGAAAAGGTGCACAGATGAGTGTATATATAGTTTTGTGTTGTTATTTAAGGATAAATGATAATGAAGGTGATAAAGACTATATTATGGGTAATTTTTGTTTCATAAATGTGCTGTATTTCAACTGAAAATGTTGCTTGCGACATAATAGTTACACAAGTTGTTTAAGAGAGTAAATATAGTTGCTTTGCTATCTTAAAACTGTGATTTGCATTTACTCTTTACATTAAAATAGATCTGAGCTAATCCAGACTCTCCCAAAGCCCAATGCAAAATGACAAAATATTCATGTTTATCTATGCTGACAAACACAAGATCTTTATTGCTTGGTTGTTTCCTGCATTTACCATTTGTGTTTAGCGTCACCGAGTAGAGCTTTAAAAGTAAAATCTTTGAAAAAAAAAAAAAAAAAAAAACTACAACAGTGTCTTGAGGTCTCTTAACAAATAAGGATAATTAGTTGAACTGGAACATAATGTAGCTGCCTAGAGCCGCTGAAAAGATTACTAAAATCAGAAGCTGCTGTTTTGGTAATCATAGTAATGCAAAGTTATCTGCTGAACCTAAATGGCTAAACACCAAATTATTTAATAAGTTGGAATTTTTTCTAAATTTATCTGCAAATCTACGGATATCTTTGTTCCACCCATGTAGTTAAAAGGTGCATCCTTATGGAGCCGAGCCATTACCTGCCTGATCTCATGCTTTAAATGGGAGTGAAAACTATATTAAACTCAAAAATGTGAAAAAAAAAAAAAATTAAAACCTTTTAATTAAATATCTTTTTTGTGTAAGCGTGTGTGTATTTTTGTGGAAGAGGTCTTCTGAAAAGCAATAAATTTTATAAAGAAGTAATTAGTTGTGGAATTAAAAATAAAGATTATTAAATATATTTTTAAATTTGGCAAAGTAACAGATCAACTTTGTTAAAATTTTGAGAAAAACTCATATTCTGTATGCAGGATAGATTCTTCAGAGTTCTGTAGCTCTCTTTTAAAAGTATTTGCATATTGATGTTCATACTGTAAAATGTATTTAGCAAGCTGTTTCTCCTTGAATCAGAGATGTGAGACAGTGGTATCTAACCAATGAGAGAGCTGAGAACATTATGGGGCAACACAAAAGCTAAATGGAGGGACAACCATTAAAGAATTGCAATTGTAAAATGAAAAATAATGTAGAGAAAAATGAAAGTGGAAATGAAAAATGCAATGCAAATAATGTGTTATTTAATTGTCCTTTAAAAAAAAATCCAAGCTCCAAACGGTTATCCCCTACCACCACCAAAATTAAATCCTTTTCACATTTCCAACAACTCCTGAAAATTTAATAAAAATCTGTCCATATCTTTTTGAGTTTTCTTGAACACAAACAAACAAACAGATACACACCGGTGAAAACATAACCTCCTTGGCAGAGGTAATGAATTTATGTTTTAGTTTGCTATTCCTTTTTAACATTTCAAATTAAAAATGTGTAATTGAAAAACACTTTGCAAACTGATAAGGTATTTGGTTTAGTTTTATACCAACAAAACCCAACAACCTGCCTTTAGACTGCTCCCAAAGTCTGAACCAAAACCTTTGGTGAGGCCTTGTTCCGCCACTATGGCCCTCGATGGAACATCCTACCAGAGAACCTCAGACTACTGATGTTTTTTTAAAAAGAGGCTCAAAACCAACCAATTTTATAATCAATGGATACGTTTATCTTATTTAATTTATTTATTTGTTATATACTTTTCCATTTATTTTATTGATCACCTATTCATAGAGTTTTCTGTTTTTACTACATTTCTGGGAGGCTGTGGTGTGAACACTGGCCTGCGCTGATCTGGGTGGTTTCCAGTAGAGTGACCTCTGTGGTCATGAGCGGGCTGGTTCCCTCACAGCAACGTCAAGCCAGTTGTTTATTTTCCGACTGATATATGTGGTGGGGGTTGTGGATAGTTGTGGTTTGGGTAGGTGGTGTCGGAGTTGGTGAATGTGTTGTGTATGTCCATGTGTGTCTATGTGTGTGTTTGTATGTGTGCATGAGTGTATTTGAGAGCGAGTGAGATTATGAGCAGGTATGTCTTAAAAATGCTTTGGTTTCATATTTGGATGTGTGCCCACTTTGTGCTACTTTTTCTATGAAAATTAGCTTTACAAAAAAAAAGTAGATTAACTAATTTTTATGTAAAGGCGTATAATACATGAATCATCCTAAGTAAACTGTTAATAAGAACAACTGAAAAGAAAAAAGTTGTTTTCTTGTACAAATGTAGATTTCATTGAATTCCCAATTTTGTTGTGATACGTCTTTTATTCGCAAAAATCTAGAGTTCCATTAATTTCATAAAACAAAAAGATCTATAACAGGTTTTAGATCAACTTCTGCCCTCAAAGAAGCAACTTTTAGGAGAAATACATAAACCAGTTAATTGATTTAAATAAGACATACTTACTTTTTTGTTGTTGTAATTTTCCTGTACATCCTCAAAACATTAATTGCACCAGTATCACCAGGATCTTTGTTCTAGTGTAACCTTTGTTATGCCCTAAGTAATGTGTTGTTCATTTGATTTTGTGTGATTGGTTTGGTTTGTGGCATCGGAGAGCGGTGTTTGGCGGGCGGTGGGTGGAGTCTTGGTTATTCAGTCACAGTCTCCTGTTATGTGAGCACATGTTGCTGTCAGCTCCTCGGGTTAAGCTATTCTTTCTCTCTCCCTGCTCAAGCAATGTCTGTGAGTAATTTTATTAAGTGATATTAAGTTGAAATAACGTTGGAACTTGTACTAATAAGTGAATTAGTCTTGTGTTTTCTGCTGCTTGCTAATTCTCTAGCTTGTTTTTTGTCATAAGAGTTTCATGACTTCCTCAGCTAACCTACGTTGCTTACATGCTGCACTTATTTGTTTAATGATGCAGAAAGATATTTCATGTACACTGCTCCATTTATTTGTTTGGTGATAAAAGATATTTCATGTATTCTGTTAACAGTTTCACAAGTTCTCAGTGAACTTCATGGAAATCAACCAACTGAGTCCTGAAGTTTTCTGAGAGTGTTTGAGCTGATTGGATGTAGTCCAAGACAACCTTTACTGTGTCATGTACCCTGTCCAAGTGACAACAGATGAGTGAGCCTTCACACCTCCAAAGGACAAGCTGATGTAAAATATTGAAAATATAACAAGGACATGTTTCTATGGAAATTCTTGTTCCTTTATAGTCTGAGCTCTGCTTGATCTCCATCAGAAATGACAGTAGAAAAACTGAATACGTTGCAATTTTCTGAAAGTCAGCAAGGATAAAGCAGATTGTTGTCACTGCAGCTCAGCTTCAGGCACTCAGTGTATGCTTATTAGGATTCTGTCTGTCTGCGAAACAGCAAACCTAAGTTTTAGGAAGTAACTTGTAATTCTTGACCTTTTAAGTCGTATACCAGTCTCAGTGAACTCTATTACTTAAGAACTTTCATGTCCTTTTACGCATTTAGACAAGATAAGCACGTAGATTCTCTCTTTGAATTTGTCCTGCTGGTTTAACTATGGATTTGTCTTTTTTCAAATGAGCATGACTCCAGTTCCCTCAGTTTCAGCATTGTATTCCATTCTAACAGGTTCTTGAGGTTCATTTTGAAGGAGCTGTCATGAATTGTGTGTGTGTGTGTGCTGTCCCAAATGCAGCAGTTTCTTCATGTGAAAATGTTCTTTTTTGTTAATTGTTAAAAATGTTAAAAATCTTCCCTTTTTTCATGTGTGATCCAACTTGCACCCCACAGAGTTGGTGCTTGACTGTGGGCCAAGGGAGAAAGAAAAATTCCCATCAGTAAATGTATCCAGGGAGGGAGAAAATATACTTCACTGTATTCATTTGGCAAACTAGTGGATAGTATTGTTAGTTTTTCCTCAGGGTGTTTTCTCTTTCTATTTGTGTATGAATTGTTGTTCATTTTTAGATTCTTTCATTCTATTTTTCTACAGAGGAAGTTAAGCTAACCTTTTGTTTGTTGCAGTGGTGCCATTTTAAATGGCTTGTTGTCTGTTTAAAAATGCTGCCTCTTGTTTTATACTGTTAAGGCTGTTTGGGGCATCCTCATTTGAATGCAGATGAGAATCATGCACGCTTTTCTGTGACTGCATGTGGGTGTTTATTATTTATTGAAAACACATATGATTTTAAATGGAAGTGTGTCTAAAGTTGTCATTTTACCTGAATCATTGTTTTTAGTAGTTGGCATAATAATAATTACTTTGGTAGTAATGGTGTTTTTCTTAGCTGTTTTCCAGATTTCTGTGGGCTGCACGGTGGTCTGGTAATGCATGTTGTCCATGTGCATGCACAGTACTCTGGATTAATCTCACAGTCCAAAAACATAAAAAATAAACATTAGATAAATAGAGGAACACTTAAACAGCACATCTTAAATCTTTATGACTGTAATATCTCAGTAGAAAATCTTCAGTATTTGCATAGTGAAACATATTGAGAACAAAATAACGTTTGAATCACCAATGGAAAGCAGAACCAGTAACCTATGGATCTAGATTCAGAATCATACTATGGATGACAGTGGAAAGATTAGATCCAAGGCTCACCCTCCTTCTGTGAAAATTCTTCAGGAAAATTCAAGATGAGTTTCAATGATGTGTGTTGTCTCTACACACCCATATGCACACTCTAGAACATCTGGGAAGACAGTCTGTGGGGTGATACGAATGGTTTGAGACATGATGTCCCAGACTTGCTTGCTTCAGGTCTGCTAAATGGGCAAGCGAGTAGCATCGAAGTCCTCTTTATTCAGGAGCTGCTGACACACTCCATCCAGAAAAATACAACAAGTAAATCTAGTTTTGTTCTCTGTATATTGAACAGCCACTGTGAACATAGTGTAAATCCAAATGGTCTGTTTTACTCTGTGCTCACCGAAAACCTTAAACTTTCAGTAAAGTCTGAAGAAACAAAACAAAACAAACAGAAAACCTTGCAGGGTGCCATGGAATAAATCATGTATTTTTCTGTTTGATACCTTTAGATGGATACAATACAAATACAAATTATCAGGACTTTGGAGGACCACTTTCCTGAACTGAACCAGATCCTTAGAAACATATAGAAATTAAAACAGTACAGTGTGTGTGGAAAAAAAAAGTTGCTTTCCCAAAAGACAAACTGGCTTCATATCCTCCCAAAAGAATATGAAGGTAAACTACCTGCTTTTACGCTGAAATGAGAACATATCTAAGCCAGGATTAATTTCAACACCATTTACATGTTGTAAATGAGAAAAAATATTGAATATGAATCAGAGTTCATGACGACAATCAAATATAATGTAAATAAGCATCATTACAGAGAATAAAGTTAGTTTCAAAAGACACAAGACATAAGAACAGGACAAAGAATTTGTCTGAATTTTCTTTTTCTCCTGATCAGTCTTTCCCCTCCCTTCTTAGGTTTCTCATTGCTCTTAACTCTTCTTCATCTCTACAACTCTCTCCTTCACTCTTTCGGCTTTGCA